>NW_022589717.1:5180049-5351513 GCF_004348235.1 Phoca vitulina
TTTTTTGTTTTGTTTTGTTTTTTCTGAGCAGTAGGTCTCAACAGTGGGCTTAACCAATTCTGTAAACCATGTTGTAAACAGATATTCCATCATCCAGTCTTTGTGGTGCCATTTATGAAGCACAGGCAGATTAGATTTAGCACAGTTCTTAAGGGCGCTAGGATTTTCAGCATGGTAGATGAGCCCTGGCTTCAACTTCTTGTCACCAGCTGCATTCACCCCTAACAAGAAAGTCAGCCCTCCTTCGAAGCTTTGAAGCCCCTCTATGAAAGTCTTAGATGGTATCTTCTTCCAGTAGAAACCTGTTTCATCTACATTGAAAATCTGTGATTTAGTATAGCCACCCTCATTGATGATCTGAGCTAGATCTCCTGGATAATTTGCTGTAGCTGCTACATCAGCACTTGCTGCCTCACTGTGCATTCTTGTGTTATGGAGACATCTCTTCTCCTTAAGCCTCGTAAACCAACCTCTGCTAGCTTCATACTTTTCTTCTGCAGCTTCTTCACCTTTCTCAGCCTTTATAGAAATGAAGAGAGTGAGGGCCTTGCTCTGGATTAGGCTTTGGCTGAAGGGAATGTTGTGGCTGGTTTGATCTTCCATGCAAACCGCTAAAACTCTCTCCATGCCGTCACAAGGCTGTTTTGCTTTCTTGTCTTTGGTGTGTTCACTGAGTAGCACTTTTAATTTTCTTCAGGAACTTTTCCTTTGCACTCACATGTTGGCTAGCTTTTTGGCACATGAGGCCAGCTTTTGGGCTATCTCAGTTTTTGACCTGCCTTCCTCACTAAGCATAATCATTGCTAGGTTGTGATTTGAAGAGACATAGCACTCTTCCTTTCACTTGAATACAGAAGCCATTGTAGGCTTATTAATTGGCTTCATTTTTCAAAACTGTTGTGCCCCTAACACATCAGAGAGAAATGGGGAAGTGATGGGTTGGTTGGGTTGGAGTACTGAGAATACACACAATATTTATCTATTAAGTTTGCCGTTGTATATGGGTGTGGGTCATGATGCCCCCAAAATAACTGCAATAGTAACATCAAAGATCACTGATCACCATAAAAATATAATGGTGATAAAGTTTGAAATACTGTGATGAGTACCAAAAGTGACACAGAAACATGAACCGAATAAATGTTATTGAAAAAAATGGCACCGACAGACTTGCCTGATGCAGTGCTGCCACGAGCCTTCTCTTGGCAAAAACATAATATCTACAAAGTGCAATAAGGCAAAGCTCAATAAAAGAAGGTATGCCGCTGATAATTTAGATGGACATATTCAACTGTAGATACAACTTTGAAATTTTTACATGACATATGAAAAATGCCCATGAGAGGAAAAACAAAATGTTAGCATTCTGCAACCTGGCAGAGAATTCTCATCAGAATCCAACTATGCCAGCACCCTGACCTCAGGCTTCCAGCTTCCAAAAGTGGTAGAGATAAATTGCTGTTATTTAGCAGCCACCTAGTCTATACTACGGTACCTAGTTACAGCAGCCCTAAATGATTAAGACATCAACCTATCCAGAACTGTCTGCAGGCCTGAACCATGAACCACATGGCCTATCTCTCATTCCACATTTCTGAGAGTCTGAATCAGCTTTATTCCACATCACCTATACCCTTGTTACACAAAGTATAATTCATGGGCCTGAAGGATTTGTATCCTCTGGCAATTTGTTAGAAATGAAGGATCTCAGTGTCCATTCTTGACCGACTAAATCAGAGTCCACATTTGAGCAAGATCCCAGTTGATATTTGTACACTACTGTTTGAGAACACTGACCTAGTTTTTCAAGTGAATAATGAGCAACATGCCGATAGTCAGGTGAGAATGCTTTCATTAGGTGCATGAACCTGGGACATGCTACCATAGAACCTACGCTTACCAATTTCTAGTCTAACACATTTCTAATCAGTTGCTGCTAAAAGATTTAGGCCCTATGGCAGTTAACTAAATGTTGACTAATTTTAAGGTTTTATTTCCCAGAAGTATATTCAGATGAAAAGGCAGTCTCCTTAAGAGTGTGTTAAATGGTTTTAGAGCTCCCCTGTATTTCATTAAGAATGGGGAATGTTTTTTTCAGAAGTCTTCATCACACCAATTACCGTAGAATTGAGACTTCTAGATGGTTAGGATTAGTTGTGCCTTTTGCCAACATATTTTTTTAGTTTCTGATTAATCTTATTTAATAAGATCTATGTTCAAGTAGGGGTGCTTGGATGGCTCAGTGGTTAAGTGCCCAACTCTTGATTTTGGCTCAGGTCATGACCTCAGTTTCGTGAGATGGAGCCCTGCATTGGGCTCTACGCTCAGCATGGAGTCTGCTTGAGATTCTCTCTCCCTCTCCCTCCGCCTCTCCCCCCATTTGTGCTCTCTCTCTCAAATAAATAAATCTTAAAAAAATGATCTGTGTTCAAATATCTCTTCAGATAGTTTTCCTTGATTGTTCTATATAAAATAGAATGCATCTTTTGTCTTCTTGGCTTTAATTTTTTTTAATTTTCTTTATAGAGATAATACTTTTGGACATTATATTACATTTTTTCATTTATTTTATGTCTCTGTGACTAGATTGTAAGCCACATGAGGGCAAGAAGTTGGTTTAATTCACCACTATACTCCAGTGCCTAACTTAATGGGTGGCACATTATTTGTACTTAATACTTATGTGTAGGAATAAGAATCAATGCCATTCAGTAGCCTTCACTACTTAGAAGTGAGGAACCAGGAGGTTATTAGCCTCTCCATGTATAAATAGTCCCCAGCCTGAATGCCAGTTAGATCAAAATAATCAATCCAAGAAATTTGTGAGGCTTAATCTAAGCCTAAGGGGATCTTCTGAAGCATTCTCAAGTGGGTGCAGTTGTTAGAATGGTTAATGTATGTTATGGTACTATTCTGCAGAGTATCATTTGCTGTGTTTTCCCTCATCTGGACTCACTGAATTTCTTCACTCATTTCTTGATAACCTTCATTCTCTTATATCCTTAGGGAGAAATATGCCAATAAGAAACTGAAAATTGACAGTGAAAACATTTGATTATTAATTGTTACATTTACTACTCTAAATGAAAGAGAAAAAAAAAAAAACTTAATGCACACCAATGAAGTATTTACATCCTATCCCAGACTCAAAAATTTGAAAAAAGAATTAAAAGTCTAATGAAGGCAGAGAGAAAAGAGTTAAAAGATAGATCAAGAAGCAAGAGCAACCAAGATCAATAAGTGGTAACATGTTAGCTGATATGGATTGTTGTTCACTTGGACAGTCATAAGGAGAACAACTGGGTGCTGATATAGATTCCATTGGACTCTCAGGCAATGATATAAAGAATGATGCCATATGTTTCTTTCTGTCAGTTTTCCTAAAGCATAGCTGCATATTCATGAATTTGTTTTCTATTATTCCATCATTTTAAGTTCTGGGCCTGTTTATGCCTGCTTTTCTCAAATTTATCAACATTTGAGCTAATGTGCAAATGATCTATTGTCTCTTTGTACAGATTCTTGTTTGTATGCTTTCAGAACTAATTAATCAGCACCTGCATAACTATCTTCATATTTGTTCCAGCTCATGAAGTTAAAAGATTCCCAGAGGATCAGATTAATCATAACCAACATCTGTTTACAAGCTACCTTGTTGTGAACTCAAATGCAGATGTATAAAATTAACTGATCAGAACTTGATCTAACATACATTATTGTTCAATCTGCCAAGAGAAATGGCTTTGACATGTTGAACAATATTGTCAATGAATGGGGTTAATTTTAATGTGAGTCTTAAGGCAGTCATTTATAGAGACCAGATTTACTCATTTTTAAAGCACTTGTTAAAATGTAATTTATCAACATATAAAAAGTTAGCTCATATGGTCAGAATTGGTCATGAACACTGTAAGAATAGAGAATGGTCTTCCTTGTGCCATTGCTCACACTCACATCATCAGTACTCTCTCTTATATTGTCTCACTGTGCAAAAACATTAATAAAAGCTTCATGTGTTCCTGACGTGTAAATATTGCTTTATCTAGGATAATAAGCTCTTTCTTCCTGTCAGTTTTAATAGTTAATTCATCTAGTTGTCCATTTACTTCCCCTGAACACGTAACTGGAAACAGACCTTTTACCTTTTGTTTATGGAAAGAATTTCAAGGTCTTGGGTTTCTATACAAACCAGTATAATTAATGAGCTGGGATGGAAGGTAGAAAAGCCATCAAGAGAAAATCTTGCCTGATTCAAAGTTCTGCCTAAGATTGGCTCTATTATTTTAATGTAAAAATTGCAATCACAATCTCTTTGTTCTCTAATACGGTTTGAGTGGATAAAACATGTCTCCTCTTTAGACGAGAGACAAACCACATTTCGACCTCAGGAGTATGTAGGATGGTTTGCTAAAATAAAACTTAACAACACTATGGAAATTAACTTATTGGTACTTCTGGGTGGTGAAGTCTCAGTATTTTTCTATATTCAATTTCTTTTTTAACCTTAAGGTCATAGTAATTACTATATCAATTTCAAATCATTTTGACACCTCTTTCAAGCTCCATTTATTAAACAAAAATGCATATATCTATTTGATGGGTTATTTCCATATTGGCTCTGATAGCCAGAATAAATACCATTGAATCAAAGACTTCATCATCTAATATGTTTTTAACTCACCAGAGTGTCCCTAAAGAATTTGAACCATTTCACTTCTATTGGTAGTATTGGTAGTTTTTTTCTTCTATAGATTTATCCAAAATATTCTAACATAAATTCAGATGATCACTGAAGAATTCTTTCTGTATGTTTAGAAATTGCCTCCAGGCACTGGATTAAGTACAGTCTTTGGCATCATGCATTTGATAAGCAAGACATGTGATGAGAAGCAATAGTCTATAAAGATCTAGAGCTACAAATATATATTCTACATAGTTATAAAAATATGTTCTACACAGTTATAAAAACTACATGTCACCTATATTAACTTGTAAGCATCACTGAAAAGAAGGCATGAGGAATCCAAAAAAAAAAAAAAAAAATGGAACCATTCAGAATTCTGTAACCACCAAAGGTAGCATAAGTCCCTATAATGAGTGGCATATTCACTGCTACACAATGCCAAAAAGATGCTTAAGATAAGGATAAGATCCAGTAAACGTCAGTGCTTACTTGAGTGAGGCTACTGTAGCTTTTATCACAACCACTCAAAAATATATTTATTGAAATATCTTCATTTAACCTGATGCCTTAAAGTTCAAATAAAATATCCATTGAAGTGGGTTTAAATCTTAAGTTCTGACCAAATAAAATATTTTATAATATATAGTTTGTTTGAAAATTTTGGTTAAAAATCATTTGAAACTACTGTGGGTCAATCATTTATTACTAGCTGCTGCTCAGTAATTTACTCAAAATCTATTACTGTTGTCTTTGTCTTTAACTTATCGTAAAATGTAGACTGTTTTTTTTTAAGATTTTATTTGTTTATTTGACACAGAGAGAGACAGCGAGAGAGGGAACACAAGCAGGTGGAGCAGGAGAGGGAGAAGAGACTCCCCGCTGAGCAAGGAGCCGTATGTGGGGCTCTATCCCAGGACCCTGGGATCATGACCTGAGCTGAAGGCAAACACTTAACTTACTGAGCCACCCAGGTGCCCCAAATGTAGACATTTTGTGTTTGCAATACTTGGAAAAGACTTAGACCTTTTTCTTTAAATGTACTACTAAAATACCCTCTAGTACGTGAAGTATTCTTGCAAACCATAATGCAAACAAAGAACGGAACTGTACTTTCTATATTATGCACCCTACCAAAAAAAGTACATAATGACATGAAATAAGAAACACTATGTGTTTAATTAAAACCATTAGCAAAAAATATATAAATAGATAAAAATAAAAAGAGGCATTGAATCTAGTGCATTGTATATAACTTGAATATCCTAACACATTTCAACAAAAATTTAACAAATTATTTCTTTTAAAATTTCGGATATATCTTTAAAGAGAAATATCTGCATACACATAAAAAACTTTACAAATAATACAATCGCTAGATTTTAAAGTATAAACCAGTAGATTAATGTTGCCAGACCCATAGAAAATTACATGTTTAACATTTGTTTGACAAATTTTACCGAGGATACAAAAACATTTTGTCTTTAGTTATCCAGGAGATATAAACCCACTTCTGATATTCGGTCTTAAGTAAAATGAATGAGAAAGTCCAATGTGCTATGTTGACCGCCAGGAAATATAATTCAAACATGTAAAATGAAGGAATGCTGTAGTAAGTATCAAAATAAGTCCACTCAAAACTCCCCCCAAAAGAACAATTTGCTGTAAACAAATATAGGTTTCTGCTGTAAGCAATCAGGCGCTGCCAGGAAATACGAAGGAGAAAGCAAGTAATTTTCCTCTTGAGGAAATATTTGACTTCATCATAAAGAGTGTTCAACTTTTGGTGTGAATTTTCTTCTCCAAATGCATTCTATTTTTCCTCTTGGCCCGCGTTACAGATGTCGTTAATAACTCTGGTGATTTCACACTGAACTGTTGAAAGTAGAGAAAATGGTATGAAAAACAGTAATGTGTCTTTTCCTTAAGTAATTTATGAATTACTGATATGCCCTAAAATGTTAATTAAGAGGGACAGTATTTTTTTGATTCCTTGCTCTTACATAAATCATTAATCCCCTCTCAAACATTTCTGAAAATCAGCCATAGGGTATTTCATGTCTCTAACTCATCTTCAGTGTAAGCGTCTCCATTCTTCAAGGGTCTTCATCAATTCTCTCAAAGTCATTCATTCCATCTTTAAAAAATTACCATGGTTAGGAAATCTGTTTTTCTGAAATATTCCACCTTCTGTTGTAACATAACCTAAGGAACATCATAAAGTCTGATCAGAAATCTCTAATGGGACAATCTATAAAAAGTGAGGGTGCCTGGATGGCTCAGGCAGTTAAGCATTTTCCTTCAGCTCAGGTCATGATCCTAGGGTCCTGGGATTGAGCCTCTGGTGCTCCCCCTGCTCGTGTTCTCTCTCTCTGTCAAATAAAGAATTAAAATCTTTAAAAAAATAATAAAACAAATAAATAAATAAAAAGTATTTGAAAACTGTCAACATTCTCCCCCTAGCTATGCCCATTGCAAGTGAAAATTAGCCAGTTTATTCAGCAGATTTTTAAAAGTAGACTTTATTTTTTAGAGCAATTTTAGGTTCAAAGCAATAATGAACAGAATATACAGAGATTTCTCATATCCTCTCTACCTAATCCCACACAGTCTCTCCTATTATCAATGCATCCCACTAGAGTGGCACTTTTGTTACAATTGATGAACTTATGCTGACACATCATTATCATCTGAAGTTCATAGTTTACATGAGGGTTTACTTTTTTTTAAGTTTTAATTTATTCTTTTAAGAGAGAGAGACAGAGAGAGCACAAGCAGGGGAGAGGCAGAGGGAGAGGGAGAAGCAGACTCCCCACTGAGCTGGGAGCCCAATGTGGGGCTGGATCCCAGGACCTGGAGATCATGACCTGACCCGAAGGCAGATGCTTAACCATCTGAGAGCCATGCAGGTGCCCTACATGAAGGTTTACTTTGGTGTTGTTCATTCCATGGGTTGGGACAATTTTATAATGACATGTATCCACCATTATAGAATTATACAAATCAATGTCACTGCTCCCCAAATTTTCTGTGCTCCACATATTTATCTCTCTCTGCTCCCCATTCCTGCTAATCACTGATCTTTCTATTGTCTCTATAGTTTTGCCTTTTCTAAAATGTCATATACTTGGAAACATATTGTATATAGTCTTTTCAGATTTTCTTCTTTCCTTTAGTAATATGCATTTGTTTCCTCCATGTCTTTTCATGACTTTGATAGTTCATTTCCTTTCAGTGTTGAATAATATTTCATTGTCTGGATGTACTGCCATTTAGTTATCCATTCACTAATTGAAAGGCATCTTGGTTGCTTCCCAGTTTTGGCCATTATGAACAAAGCAGCTATAAACATCCATGCGCAGATTTTTGCATGGACATGTTTTCAATGCCTTTGGGTAAATACCAAAAAGCACAATTGCTGGATTGTATGAGAAGGGCATGTTTAGTTTTGTAAGAAACTGTCAAACTTCCAAAGTGACTATACCATTTTGCATTTCCACCACCAATGAATGAGAGTTCTTACTGCTCCACATCCTCATCAGGATTTGTTGTCAGTGTTCTCGATTTTGGCAATTCTAATAGATGTATAGTGATATCTCATTCTTGTATTTCTCTAATGACATATCCTGTGGAGCATCTTTTCATATGCTAATTTTCTATCTGTATATCTCTTTAGGTGAGGTGTCTATTTGGTCTTTGGCCCTTTTAAAAAACCTGGTTGTTTTCTTATTGTTGGATTTTAAGTGTTGTCTTCAGCTGTTTTTCATGTAAAGTTTTACAGATCCTTTGTAAATTTGTATACTCTCTCATACTTAATCCAGTGTGTTAGTGTGATGGTCAAAAATTATTCTTTTGTTAGTTGAGAATTAAAAATTATTAAAATATTTTCTATTGACAGAGTCTGACAAGGGGACAGTTTGAAGTATATTTATATTTTTATTTGTGTAAAAAAAGGATTTATTGGAAAGCAATACCAAAAAACCTGTCTTTGGGAAGCCCCCATAAAGTATGACAATAACTTTTTTTTCTTGAAAGGGCATTATACTATTGGTGTTTTATCTTTTACCATGTAGTCAAGTGAAAACCTATCTTTTAAAAATGGATTTATATTACTCTAGTCCTGTTTCACTCTATTGGAACTTAATGATAAAAATGTATAATATTGCTTTAAATACCTCTAGATTTGCAGTATGCCTTGTAATTTTTTAATGTGAATCTGTAGTAGTAGTTATTATTGATGATCTCACCTTTTTTTTATCACTCCATATATAATAAGTATGATTTTTTGTCTACATTCCAGTTGTTGAAGAACATAGACTGATTATTGTTTTTTGAATGTAGGCTTTCCTGAATAATAGCTGTTTATAATATTTCCACATGTTGACTATTTTCATGGAAGGTCATATTAACAGAAACTGGAGGTAGTAGGAAGAAATGATATCTGTACTAAGTGTATAAAATTTATGAAATACTTTAGTAGAAGTGTATAAAATTTATTAAATATTTAATAGAAGTAAAGCAAGGACAGTTTTACCCATGCCATTTTTTAAATACATACTAACCACTTGCATGAGATCTTTTTTTTCCCAGAATATAAAAATAATTACAGAAGGAAATCTAAATAAGTAATCTGGGAAGTTTAATAAAAAAGGATCACTTTGTTTACAGAATGGGAGAAGATATTTGCAAATGACATTTCTGATAAAGGGTTAGTATCCAAAATATATAATGAACCTATAAAACTCACCACCTAAAAAATGAAAAATCCAATACAGCCAATCTGGAAAATAGTATGGAGTTCCCTCAAGATGTTAAAAATGGAGCTACCTTATGACCCAGCAATTGCACTACTACACCCCAATGTTCATAGCATTGCTATCGATAATAGCCAAACTGTGGAAGGAGCTGATATGCCTTTCAACAGATGAATGGATAAAGAAGATGTGGTACATATATACAATGGAGTATTACTCAGCCATCAGAAAGGATGAATACCCACCATTTACATTGACATGGATGGAACTGGAGGGGATTATGCTAAGTGAAATAAGTCAAGCAAAGAAAGACAATTACCATATGGTTTCACTCATATGAGGTACATAAGGAATAGCACAAAGGACCACAAGGGAAGGGAGGGAAAACTGAATGGGAAGAAATCAGAGAGGGAGAAAAACCATGAAAGACTCTGGACTCTAGGAAACAAACTGAGGGTTACAGAGGAGAGGGGGGTGAGGGGATGGGGTAACTGGGTGATGGGTATTAAGGAGGGTACATGTTGTGATGAGCCCTGGGTGTTATACACAACTAATGAATTGTTGAACACTACATCAAAAACTAATGATGTACTATATGCTGGCTAACTGAACATAATAAAAATAAATAAATAAAAATGAGCAGAAGACATAATAGACATTTTTCCAAAGAAGACATACAGATGGCCAATAGACATATGAAAAGATGGTCAGCATCACTCATCATCAAGGAAATACAAATCAAAATTACCATGAGATACCACCTTACACCTGTCAGTATAGCTAAAATCAACTACACAAAAAGCAACAGGTGTTGGTGAGGATGTAGAGAAAGGGGAACCCTCTTGCATTGTTTGTGGGAATGCAAACTGGTGTAGCCACTCTGGAAAACAGTATCAACTTCCTCAAAAAGTCAAAAATAGAACTACCCTACAATCAAGCAATTACACTACTAGGTATTTACAGAAAGAATATAAAAATACTAATTCAGAGGGATACATGCCCCTGATGTTTATAGCAGCATTATCTACAATAGCCAAACTATGTACACAGCTCAAGTGTCCATTGACTGATGAATGGATGAAGAATATGTGGAATATATATACAATGGAATATTATTCTGCCATGAAAAGAATGAAATCTTGCCATTTGCAATGATATGGATGGAGCTAGAGAGTATTATGCTAAGCAAAATAAGTCAGTCAGAGAAAGACAAATACCATAATTTCACTCATATGTGGAATTTAATAAACAAAACAAACAAGCAAAGGGAAAAAGAGAGAGAGAGGCAAACCGAGAACCAGATTCTTTTTTTTTTTTTTAATATTTTATTTATTTGACAGAGAGAGACACAGCAAGAGGGAACACAAGCAGGGGGAGTGGGAGAGGGAGAAGCAGGCTTCCCACTGAGCAGGGAGCCCAATGTGGGGGCTCGATCCCAGGACCCTGGGATCATGACCTGAGCTGAAGGCAGATGCTTAACGACTGAGCCACCCAGGCGCCCCGAGAAACAGACTCTTAACTATAGAGGGCAAACTGATGGTTATGAGAGGGAAGGTAGGTGGAGGGGTGGGTTAAATAAGTGATGGGATTAAGGATGGCACATGTTGTGATGAACATCGGGTATTGTATGGAAGTGTTGAATCACTTTACACCTGAAACTATTATTATGCTGTATGTTAAATAACTGGAATTTAAATAAAAACTTTTAAAAAATTAAATAGTATTTAGAGCTCTCTCCCCCAAAAAGGTCATGTTTGTAGTGCTCAGAATCATTTTTGTCTAGGGGTATCCTGGTGGCTCAGTCGGTTAAGCATTGGACTTTTGATTTTGGCTCAGGTCATGATCTCAGGGTTGTGAGATTGAGCCCTGCATCAGGCTCTGTGCTCAGCAGGGAGTCTGCTTGAGATTCTCTCCACCTCCCAGGGCCTCTTCCCCAACTCTCTGTCTCTCTCTCAAATAAAGAAATATTTAAAAAAATCATTTTTGTCTAAAGTTGCCCAATCTTAACTGAAGTATGTATAATCTATGAGCATTTGGGGGCGCCTGGGTGGCTCAGTCGTTAAGCGTCTGCCTTTGGCTCAGGTCATGATCCCAGGGTCCTGGGCTCGAGCCCCTCATTGGGGTCCCTGCTCAGTGGAGAGCCTGCTTCTCCCTCTCCCTCTGCCTGCTGCTCTGCCTACTTGTGCTCTCTATCTCTCTGTCAAATACATAAATAAACTCTTAAAAAAAAAATTGGGCTTTTATTTGCATTTCTAGTCAAGATATAGCAACCAAAAAGGAATTAAAAAATAAACTTAAAAACATATTTTCATGTGGATTTTTATATAAATATTCTTACACAAATAGTAGATATGTGTACTACTAACCAGTTTCAAAATGACAATAATGATAACTTCTGTGTAGTAAAATAGTGATTTTTTTCATTTTCTTTGTATCATATATATTTTTCTTTTTCTACAATGAAATTGGATTGCGTATAGTGTCTTTATTTCCCAAAATATTTCAAATAAATTATTTTTTTAAAGATTCTATTTATTTATTTGTCAGAGAGAGAGAGAGAGTGCGAGTGCACAAGCAGGGGGAGTGGCAGGCAGAGGGAGAAGCAAGCTCTCGGCTATGCAGGGAGCCAGATGTGGGATTTGATTCCAGGACCCTGGGATCATGACCTGATCCATAGGCAGATGTTTAACTGACTGAGCCACCCTGGTGTTCTCAAATAAAAATTTTGATCTAAATTTTCCAGCTGTCCTGTTTTTCTTCTTTACTAATGTCATTGATGTAAAATTTTGGCAAATCATTAATGGCAACTTAGCAGTTTATTCACAAGGATTTACCTGTAGATTAAAATAAAATGAAAAAGATAATTAGTATGTTGATCATCCAATACATTAAAATAATACATTAAGTTCAATTATTCAAAAGTAATACTTTCATTTTTCATATTGCTAGTTTAGACTTGGATCTTATTTTCTTTTCCCCAAGAAGGAAAATCTATGTTTCATTTTCCCCAAAATGGATAGAAAGATAATCTTTTAGACTAACTTACTTTCAATCTGATATAAAAAGGATGGCTAACAAGTATTTCTATTAATCATTTCAAAATATTTTATAAGATTGTATTTCTCTATTTTATACTTAATTATATTTTAATGGTCCATAGCTACATGTGGGATGTATGAAAACCAATCATTAGCTAACAGTACTTGCATAACAGACAGAAAAGAAATCAAACTGGTTACTTCCCTAGCTTGGCCAACAGTGAGAATTTATAAACACTTAAGTAGTATATTCCATTGAGTATGATAAGATTGATCACATAAGTAGAAAGTAATCACACCAAATTTCTTTTAGACATATTGCCATGGTCAAGCTATATTACTCTCCATAACAGACAAGGAAAAGAACAGGTCATAGGAGTTACAAATTGCCATTTTTCTTAGTTAACTCCCTGAATGTATAAATCAAGTTAAAATTATAATTTCTATAAATGAAAATCAAACACTAAAATATATGCACAAAACAAATGAATTCTAATAAAATCTATGCCATTAAAAAATACATCCTCTAAGGCAATGTTGTACTGTTCCTGACGTGAAAAAAATCTATGTTTTGAATCATGAACCAACTTCATGCTATTAGAAATAAAAGTGTCCTCCAAACCAATGGAAACTGGCATTCTTGTCTGAACAGCCTGGAAAAAAAAATTCTCATTTTATAATCATTTCAGTATATGCATGATGACATTTAGAAACATCTGGTTTTAATGATGTCCAGAGGACATTCCAGAATGGTGGGGTCTAGATGTGCAGATATGTAAAAAAGCACTTCTTATTAATTTTAATAAATGGAATGCATAAAATGGATAAATCATGCTAAAGAAAGATAGGAATCATTATTTTTTGAAGTTCTTTGAAAAGAGAATCATAGAATTAATTTAAATACATGGATTATATACTGTCTGATGAGCAATTGTTTGACTTGCTGATCTGAAATCAAAGTCACAGTTGATTTTTATCCAAGATTCTTGACAGGCTAAAATAAATGGCATCAATTCAAAGTATTCTGGCTCAGAATAATTGAGAATCAGTATCCAGAACAATAGCCTGTTAATACAGTATTACATGCGAGAAAAATTAAACTTGGCCTTGCCCCTAATGACCTTAGGATTTTTACTTAAGTCTTAATTTAGTGATCTCAACATCCCAACCTCTTAGTAATTTAATAAAACAAAATTAATAGTATAATAATTGCCATATAAAAATCAGTGAAATTAATTTATAATTATTTTACACGAGATTATAAACCATAAGGAATTACATGCAAATTTGGTTATGAATGTGTATGTGTGTAGGTAAGCTAGGTTTTACAAAATTCTTTCAGAATACAGAACTAGTGGAAAGATTTTACCCCAAAGCATATGGAATTCAATCATAGCTTTTCACCTTCCAAAGGAGAAAAGGAAATCTAAAGTTTGATTTTATGGATATTAGATGAAGACAGGCTATTTAAATTTGCTTCACTTTTTAAGATTTTTATCTGAGGGCCACCATAGAGTCTTACCTACGGAGGGTTATTTCATTTTATTACTTTGCTGTGGGATAATATTTTCTTCTCTCTCATATAAAGTACCAACTTATTTGGGGTATATGTAGAAAAAATGAAGACTTCTTTCCTGGGGGTGCGGGAAATATTTAAGTATGTCCATCTGTTGCCTGTATTGGAATAGTATATATCAAAGTGTCACTTGAAAAGAGTAGAAAAGTCTATTTTCAATCTGATGTTTTGCATTTGGGGGGAGGTGGATAAGCTGGTAGGGAGAGGTAGTTTTGAATAACCAACCGCCTAAGATATTATATAAGGAAGTTTATTGAATAGAAGTTATAACAAAAAAATTTTGGAGGGAAATTCCCAAAGATTAGCTATTTAATTGACATATACATAGGACTCATTATGTGTCAAGCACTATTCTCTGTGCTTTGAAAATATTAACTTCCTTGGTTTTCATAACAATTCTGGGGTAGGAATCACTATTATTTCTACTTTATAATGAAGAAACTGAAGTAATAGGTAACGACGCAGGTTAGTGAGCTAAAAAGTTGCAGAGCTGCTCTATTGTTCTTTATTTGTTGTTGACCAAGACTGAAGTTAAAATATATTCTATTTTTTAGAGAGACACTGAGAAAGTCCAGGGAATTTCTGAAATGAGCTACCACCAAATTCTTCAATGCAGTGACTAAACTCTATGGTTTATTTTAGAAATTTATGAAAAGTGTTATTACAGTAGAAGCAGAAAATAAAAATGGTTGCTTGCATTATCATAGCATCTCAATATGGGAGATACAGTACAGAAAGGAGAGAGATGGTCTTCACAATCACTTCAAATAACTCACAACTAAAAATGGAAATTTTAAGACACTTCTGAGCTTGAGATAACTCAAATACATTCTTCAATACCTGACTTTGCTATAGTTTTCTCAACCATGAAAATATAATAACCTCTCAAAATAGGTTCTTAGAAGCATCCCTGGATTTTTTTTTATCTGTCTTAGAATTTCAAAATGATGTCTAGCCTCCTAAATACTTTAGAAAATACAATTCAGTGGAGATTTCTACAATTCTACTCTGTGGCAAGTAGAATCTCTGGATAAAAATAAAGTTTGAAATAGCCCCCTCTTAACACACACATACATTCACATACAAACACATCCTATATATAGTGTACGTTTGTATATGCACATGTAAATATGATGAAAAAGTAGAAGATAGGATCTTTTTATTAATAGAATTTATAATTTGTTTGGGAGCCAAAAATAAACCTATTGAATAATTATTACACAAAAAAAGCCAATTGTGTGATAACCATAATTTTGAAGGTATTTATTTATCTTTTGCCCCCAACTCTTTCTTCAAGTAAATTCTTACTTAGAAACTAAACTTGTCAAACATATAAAACATAGCTCTTGGGGCTACTGGGTGGCACAGTTGGTTAAGTGACCAACTCTTGGTTTCTGCTCAGGTCATGATCTCAGGGTCATGAGATCAAGCCCCGCTTAGTCTGCTTGAAATTCTTTTTCCCTCTCCTGCTTGTGTTCTCTCTCTCTCTCTTGCTCTAAAATAAATAAATAAATCTTAAAAAAAACAAAAAACACAACATAGCTCCTGTGGTTAAAGCACATGTGGAGAAGCAAGGTTCTCTCGTGTGGGCAATGCCATCCCTCAGAAAGCTCCTGAGAAGTTGAACAGGACCACAGATGTAGTAGAGAATGAAAACCACTGATAAGAGATTCAGCTCAGGAACTGTAAAGTAACAGAAAAATCATCTAGTATAAGATATACCAGGCAAAATCCACAGTGGTGAGTTTCAATAAGAACAACAAAGTAAATGCAAAATTTAATTTAGTTAGTTATTCATATATATTTATCTTCATACTAAATGGTTAAAATACTCAACACAAAGTCTTCAATCTGGTAATTATTTTACAATTTCCAAGCCCAAGGCAAAAATGTCAAATATGTCTTTTTTTTTAAATTAACATTTTACAAATTTATTCATTCTGTTGTGTTCATGATGACAATTTAGTAAATATACTTAAGGAATAATCAGTCTAAACAAATAAAAATATTGTTTTGATATTTTTTTTTTCTCAAAAATAATTGTGTGCATTTCTCACGAAGAAAGAGTTAAAAAAAAAAAAAACTATGGGAAACAAAACTCTACTGGTATTTTCCATCTTTAAGGTAAAAGCACTGTATGCACAAATATTTAATAATATGACATGGTTTAAATTGAAAACTGGTGAAAATAATTCAAATTATTATCATGAACTAAAATCATTTAATGTAATTAGAATGGGAAAACTTAATCTTTACAATTTGGCATATTCCTTCTAATAATAAAACAACTTTGTTTATGACAAAGATGTTACTCATTTATTTCCAGAGTACATCTTAGAGAAACTACATTGGAAAATATGTTAGAAAGAAATGAAATAAAAAATGTTACATCTTTATAAAAGTTATATTTTTAATTTTTAAAAAGAAAAATAGTAACTAGTGTGTACTGAACTTAGATTACATTTATTTTCATACTAACATTTCTTAAAGTAGAAGCAGCTATTATTAACTGAGAATTTGTAAAGATCTGTTCATTCTGGTTAAGTCTTTGCTAAGCTTGGTTCATAAATTTCATTGGCTTAATTCAATTTTTAAGTCAACATTTTGAAAAACTGAGCCCTAGAGAGATTAAGAAACTTATTCTAATTTACAAAATCAAAAAATGGCAAAAGTAACTACAAATTCAGGTCTCTCTGGCTTTAAATCAAATCACAATTCTGTATTCTGAACTCTTAAAAAGTAATCCAGAAAACATCTTGAAACTACTAATTTCTACTGAATATGATTAATAAATAATAAATAACTTATTCATAGCGTTCATCTATTACCTGCCAATTGAAGAATGACCCTTAAAAGTGATTAAAAACAGGGTGCCTGGGTGGCTCAGTTGGTTGAGCAACTGCCTTCAGCTCAGGTCATGATCCTGGAGTCCCGGGATCGAGTCCCGCATCAGGCTCCCTGCTCAGCAGGGAGTCTGCTTCTCCCTCTGACCCTCCCCCCTCTCATGTGCTCTCTCTCTCCTCTCATCCTCTCTCAAATAAATAAATAAAATCTTTAAAAAAAAAAAAAAGTGATTAAAAACAAAACTGTCACAGCTCTTTACATCCATTAGAATGTTTCTTCCAGATAGGTATGTAGAAAGTGAAATGACATAGAAACAACCACTAATCCAAGATTGAAATTCATGAATTGATTAAAGGTTTATGGTGATTGTCACCTGTACATGGTACATACCTGATTAGCTTATATTTGTTTAATAATTATTTTATGTTACATAGAATTTACCTTTTCTTTTCGTCCCATTTATATTTGAATTCTCATTACAACTCCATGAATAGCTCATTATTATTCTCATTTTAAAGCTATTCCAGCAAGGTCAATTAATTTGACCAATAGCACACAAAGACCAAACAGCAGAAGTAGGAAGCAAACAGCCTTTCAATTCCATACCCTCTCATCACAGCTGACTTGCCTGTTTTACCTTTCTAGATCAATTATAATGTGCAGAGCTTAACAATAAATTCACATGTACATTATTTTCACCATTTTTATTTAGAAAATGTTTACCCACAAAAATTAATTATACATTTAATTATAATACAGTTTTGAATAAAATATTTGTATAACTTAATGTCAAATTGCCTATCTAACTTCGTAAGAAATTTCAGCATTTCAGGGGGTAATAAAGATCATAATCAAACTTTATGATTTTGTCTAAACAAATATTTGACTTAAATATTTTTCATACAGCAGTAATTCAATTTAATTCTGTGTATACACTGAGTAATATTAAGAAATTTCTACAGTATCAATTATAGATAATGTTACTAATTCAATGCCTATATGGAAAATGTTCATTAACTCTTGTATGTATTTAGGAAAAAATTCATATTGATATTTACTTGAGAAAACATTGTTATGACTCACAACCACAAAAATTTAAAAGGTCTGTCCATAATGAAACTACCACTTACTGCATGGTCTACCTGTCACTAGCCTACAGTTTATACTGACCACAGTAGAAAATCTTGATATTTGAGTCTTATATTTGTTATATAGCAAGACTCCTCCATAATTCAGTAACTTAAAGAAGAATAGAATTTGATTCTCTTTTATATTTAGTCCTTTCAGTATACAATGGTGCAATAACTCTACTCTAATGGATCATTTAGGGACATCAGCTCCTTTGTTTTGCTCCAACATATGTTAGAGGCATCGTTTTTTTTTTTTATTGTCAAATTCGTATCACTGTCTGACAGGTTCTGTATTCCAAAGGGCAGGGAAGGAAAAGAGCATGACTGAGCATGTGTCTAATGTTTAAACCTAGACCCAAAAAACAGTAGATAACACATCTGCTCACATTTTGCGGGTAAGAACTTAGCCATATGGTTATACCTAGGTGCAAGGGAGGGTACATGGCTGCTAGCTATACTCTATTGCCATGGAACAAGGGGAAATGATTTGGCCTGTGCAACTACTGGTCTGCCTTGACCCCTGTCTTTGGCCACTTAAGCTTCCATGTTCACTGCCCTTCCACATGTAGACACAGACACTCCCTCTACAGGGGAGACAACTCAATAATACATGCAGATACTACCTCTGACTGAAATTTGGGATTTGGAGGTAAAGGACTATATTCCTCATCAGTTACAAATGAGGTTCCTTAGTGACTTACAAACTAAAGTCCATGTTATCTAATTCTTCCCTCCCCCAACACATATTTGCACACCTAATAAAGGCAAGTTTGGCAGCAATAAAATATTCTATTCAGAAACGGAAATAATTAGAAAGACCAAATAGCCACCAGTTTATAAGAATGCTAGAATTCTGCAGGGCTAGAATTCCAAAGATACATCCCCTGCGGTGACTTTGGAGAATTTCTTTGATTCTAGGAAGAGCTACCTTCATTGTTTCAAGATGAAAGAAAATATATATGCCAGTGTGTCTCCAGCCTTGAGATTGAGGACAAGGAAAAGATTAGATAAACAGGAGATACAGAAAGTCCAACCATAAATAAGTAAGGTGACCATATTTGTCATCAAATAGGGGCACAGTTGATAGTGAAAGGTGTTACTAAAAATGATTAACTGCCCTTAATTGATCTACTAGGAGCACAACCGGGATTTTTCTAGGCAAATTTCAATGCATGGTCATTCTGCTTGAAACTAAGAAAAGAAATGTAATTATGGAAGAAGGCCTGTAGTTATGGAAGAAGTTGTGGGATCATGGTTAGATACGTCCTTCCTTGGAAGGAGGACTATGGATGTAGGAAATAAATACTCTAATACCTAGGCCTCTCTCTCAGTTAGTCCTCCTCTTTGTACTGCCTTCCATTTCAACTCTAGTATTGAAGTGTGTATATATCAGCCCTCCAGAACATGGTTTGAGAAGGGTGGAGAATGAACTGTGGCGTCAGAAGGAGGTTTGGGGGGAGAGACCATGGAGAATTATCCAACACACATCTGTTGAAAACAAAAAAGCTGACAATACTTTGACAGCATTCTTGCATTCATATGCTATGTATCCATTCAAAAAATACAGCATCTATGAGTGCATCCACATTTTGGGGGGCAGAAAATAAATTCTCTAGTTCACAGCAGTTTCCCAGTTTCCACATGGGCCTCCTCACTTATTGAGTTACTTCTCTATAGGGGACTGTATCAGCTTTCATAGACATTTAATTATTGTGACACTGTTATTAAAGCAAAGAATAAGTCAGCAAAGGAGAGTGGCCCACAAAGAAGGGTAAAGATAAAATGGCTTTTAAAACAAAATCCGGCAGCATTTATTCAGCATGTTCTAAAAAAGAGAGTCACCCTAGGAACAAACTCATATACTTGGCAAGTATATACCTAATAGAGAGATAGGTGCATTGGATAAACTTAGCCTAAAACCAGTAAATATTTTAAATATATAAATATCTTTGCACTGTATGAAGTCACCAAGCAACTTAGTTTCTAAAAGGAAGGTCTGCACTTGTCAAATTCATAAAATTGCCTGGTCTAGCACTGTCCAATAGAAATATAATGTGTAATTTTAAATTTTCTAGGTGCCACTTTGAAAAAAAAAAAGAAAAGGAAACAGGTAAAATTAATTGTAATTATATATTTTATCCCAATATGTAAAAATAATTTTACCATGTAATCAATTAATGATTATATTTGCAGTTTGGTTTTGACTAAATCTTGAAATCCACTGAGTATCTATCACTTACAGCACATCTCAGTTTGGACTAGGCACATTTCAAGTGCTCAGTAGGATTGTGTGGCTAGTGGTTTCTATATTGGATGGGGCAGGTCTAGTCTATTTAAAACCTGTGTTTCTCATTATAAATTTTAACCTGTGTACCTGTCAAAGCCTTTCACATTTAGTTGCTGTTAGTCTCTTTGAGTTTAATGTAACATGGATCACGGATAATATGAAAATTCTTGATCTGTAAAGCTAACAACTAGATCTTCTTACCTACTAACTCCCTCTATGGATCCACCTGAACTACCAAATCATACCCAATATGCTACTACACTCTCATCGGCAATCAATGTATCTTATAACCTAGAATATAGGGATTATCATTGTACATAATCTCTAAATATTTTCTGAAATTATATTTGATCATTATTTTGCTTATTTGAATTATTATTTTATTTTATTTTTTTTAAAGATTTTATTTATTTATTTGAGACAGAGAGAGAGAGCACATGAGATGGGGGAGGGTCAGAGGGAGAAGCAGGCTCCCTGCCGAGCAGGGAGCCCGATGCGGGACTCGATCCAGGGACTCCAGGATCATGACCTGAGCCGAAGGCAGTCGCTTAACCAACTGAGCCACCCAGGCGCCCTTGAATTATTAATCAAATGGAAAACTGCTATTTTCTCTAAATCTTATGAAAAATACTCTAGAATCTTCTTAAAACAGTCTTTCCTTGCCATGATCTATCCTTAAAATGGTTATGGAGTTGTTCCAGCTGTCTCTTTGACCATCACAATTTGTTCTAAAAGTTCAAGACCAATATTTAACTCTCTCCTGCCACTGGGTCCAAAGCATTGCCCATGGTATGGTTTCACGGCTTTCCTGATTTAACATTACCATGAAAGGGAAAAGGGTGCCTCTTCACCAGCCTTCTGCTCCCTGTCTCCAAGTACTTTGCTTTATGTCACTGATCCTCAACACAATTCAGTCTGTTTAAATGAAAACACACACCATTATCTACATTCTTCTGGTGAAGAGCCTGCATTTTACATGCTGAAATGTCATTCATCTTGCCTTATTTACTGCTTGTATAAGTGAACTCGTTTCCAAGATGCTGTTAAAACAAAAACAAAAACAAAAACAAAAAGTTTTATTAGGAAAAGGAGCCCCCTAGCAATTCTTGCTTCACAGTCCATTGCTTCCCACAATCAGTAAACTATGGAGTTCACTAAAAGTAATTTAGACTAATGGTTTGGAAAAGCAATCCAAATAAGGTTCCATTATAGAATAAAGCAAACTGCATTTATTTCACGGTCAGTCACTGGGAGAAATCTTGCAGAGATCTTGGAAGGAAACCTGTGGATGCCTTTCACAGGCCTTCCTCAGACAGGCAGTGTGTTGTCTAGGGTGAGGGAACTAGGTTTTTAGAAAATGCCTTTGCTGCACCAAGAGGATTTCCACTTAATAGGATCACCAGATCTGGGGACCCAAAGGGTTTCATAGATTCCACTTTGGGGACTGATGTGGGAAACAAAAGCAAAAAGAAATTACATTTCTTTACTCCTTACAGCCCACTGACAAGTCCTTGAAGCAGGCAGAGTGACAATCCTCTAGGGACTCAGGTGCCTTGATGTTAATACTTTGCTAAAGGCAAAAGGCAATCTTAGCCCGACCCCCAGGATCCTGTAAGTCTACTTTAACATATAAAATTTCTTTTGGAAACTTCCTTGATCTCTAAACCCCCCAAGATACATGTTGGCAATCATCCTCCAAGCATATGACCACCAATATACATCTGAGGGTCTCATGACTAAGTTTTTACTGAACAGTAACAAATGACCTTTCCTTAACAGTAGCTAGCTCCCTCAGCATCCTGGAAATCTTGTTTCCAAAATACCTGGGAAGCCTATGCTATCCCTAACCCCCTCCCAACTTGAAAGTATATAAAGGGTGACTCCTCAGGACCCCAGTGCAGCTCTTTTTGCCCACTAGTCCTGTCCCTGTGCTTTAATAAAACCACCTGTTTGCACAAAAGACACCTCAAGAATTCTTTCTTGGCCGTCAACTTCGAACCCTAACATCTTTCCTACATCAGGGACATGGTAAATTATTAATGATAATGCAAGTCAACAGATATGTAAGTATGTAAAAATCTAGGCCAAATCCAGTGTAATATAATATTATTATAAACATGAACCCAGACCACCTGAAATTGTAAAAGTTAATGGAGAGTTAAAGACAAATATCAAGAGCTGAATGCAAAAGTAATACTAAATTGTTCTAGAAGCTGTGGAATTCCAGAAAAAATAAAGACTAAAGAGTAGATCATATAAAGTAAGATTATTTACTAAATTCTAAGGATATATTTATATGTAGTAAATCCATTTTTTTTTTTTTTTAATCTATTTGCTTTTCACTAATGTGAAATGGATAGCTTCTATCTTCATGATTTAAATGTGATCAGGGTGCCTGGGTGGCTAAATCAGTTGAGCATCTGACTCTTGATTTTGGCTCAGGTCATGAACTCAGGGTCCTGAGATTCAGCCCTGTGTCAGGCTCTGCACTGGGCACGGAGCTTGGTTAAGATTCTCTCTCTCTCTCTCTCCCTCTGCCCCTCCCCCATATGCATGCACATGTTCTCTCTCTTACTCTCTCTCTCTCCCCCAAATAAATTAAATAAATAAACAAACAAACAAACAAACAAATAAATAAATATGATCAGCTATTTATGCAAACAAGGATAAGTACTTTGATATCATCTATGTCATCTAATGATAAAAGAAAAGTTCCTGAAAGTGGTCCTATTCATGTAACACAAAATAAAATTGAATCAAATCAAGTATCAGGAATAACATCCTCTTATCAGAGGAAATTCAATCATTTGTTTGATGAAAATGTAGACAATATTACACTATCATGCTGACATGATTTTTCTCTATCATAAGAATAAAACCTGAATATCAAGTCCATCAGCTTTGGCCTGATAATTAATAGCTTCTACCTGTTGACTGTATCTCCTTCTTTTTCTTTTTAGGAGCTCTGATGGGATAGCAGTAGGTTTCTCACTTAATCAGAAATACTGTTTACAGCTCTGGTTGGTTGTTATGTGCTCCTTAGTCTCCTCTCTTTCTTTTGTTCTCTTTCTCTTTCTTTTTTTCCTTTTACTTTTCAAAGTGAAAAAATGTTTACTCAAGCTACGTGCTGGGGAAGGGAGCACTAATTAAAATTTATCTCCCACATCTGAAGGGTATTTCTGCTCTCAAATATAGCTATCTAGGACTACGGCCCCAGTCACTTCTATTGCTCTCTCTCCAAAGAAAAGAGAAAATTCTTCCTTTTCTACTGTCCCGCTTTTCCAAAGGAGAGTCCACATAAAAGGAACTGGAGTCTCTAGAGACAAAGTTTCATCAGTTTATCATGTACCTGTCTTTTCTAGGTTTGCATAAGAACTCTCATTGATGGGTATCAGGGTGTGAACCAGGGTCAAGGTAGGAGACATTTCCATTTTATACTGAATATGAAATCATTTTCTTTTTAAACTCCTGGGCTTTGGCCTCAGGTCTGCTTCACAGTGCTAAACTTTTCTTTTTCTTTTACATTTTTACAGTGTTTTATATGATTCCTTTTTTTTTTTTTTTTTCCCAGTATGATATCCAAATTGTGGACACAGTTCTAATTCTTTCTCATGATGGCTCTTATGTGGCTGGACATCTTTTAAATATTCTGCTAGGTTTAGATGTGACATTTACCTGCTGGGTCCATACAGAGTTACTCAAAAAGGACATGAGATCTGACTCAGCCAACACATTTTATGACTTAAATTTGTGGAAACAGAATGTAGACACAAATGTCCATTTTGATAACACACCTTAGTAAAATATTTATCAAAACAAGTCTGTGTATCTTTATCATAATTTAAAATGTTCAGCTATTTTGTGTGTGAAAAAGTACGATTCTGGTTTAATAAAGATATTATAGTCAATAATACACTTTTCATGCCTATTCTCAACAATGATTAAACTTACCAGTTGGTTAGATCTATAGGGGTGAGTGCAGGTAAGTCACAGTAAGGCAACGTGCTTGCTTCACCAGCACGTATACACAGGGAGGCAATAAGTCACTTGGTAGAGAACAGTAGGATCCTTACTGCAATTGCTAGGTAAAAGTCTGATTCATTTGAGGATTGGACAGAAAAATATGCTATCAGAGATTTTACATTAACCATTATGTCAGGTTGAAGGACTGTGGCCTAAAAATTATTGATTTCTGTAAACACACACACATAACTATAATATCTTACTACTTCTGCCGCCAATATGATTAGAATTGGTGATATGAGAACATACCCAGTGACACGGTTCCCTTAGATATAATTATCTCTTGCCTACACTAACAAAGGCATTGTACTAATCAGAAAGCAAGCTGGCTCCTCTGATAACCAGCAGAAAGCAGAACAGTGTTCTTTCACTAGATTTACTTCTGAGCAGCTATTTTTGGCTCTGTATCTGGGCCAGTCACCTAATGTCCTGACATACTCACATTTGCCTTTCTTGTTCTTTGAAATCTGATTAGTTTACCACATTTCCATTCCCAGAACAGTTGCTTATTACAGACAACTATTATGACGTGGCACACAATTTTTCTTGTAACCCTAAATTATCATCGTGTTGAATGATTTCTAAATCTTCTGAGTACAAACTACTCAATGCTACTGACAGATGCTACAGATCTTAATCAGTAGTATAACCAAATTATCTGGGAAACTTCATTAAAAAAAAAAAAAACATAGGTCTGGACCCAACTCAAGGACATATAGTAAAAACTAAAATTTCATCTCTTTTACACGTCCAAAGTCCATTCTTAATGTCATTTTTGTATATCCTTCCTAGATTATTTTATGAATATCCTAGGATATATTTGCTTTCTTTTCCCCAAAACCGGGGTCATGTTTTGTTCATCAGGATTGTTCTGTTCAGTGCTTTGTTTTTCCCTTTATAATATCTTCTATGGATATTACCACACGAGATCAGATTCATTATTTTTCTAACTGCACATTATTTAGGTTCAAGATATTTAACCTATCGTCTTTTGGTAGAAAATTAAATTGTTCTAATTGGCTATTATAAACACTGCTACAACAAATACCTTTGCCTATCATTACACATTGTGTTAATATTTTCCTAGTGTAAACTCCTAGAAGTGGAATTTCTGGGTCTAAGAGCTTACACAAGTTTATGTTGAGCAGATCCTGCCAAATTTCCTGCCAAAGTCGAAACAACTCTTTCCATTCTGTCAACAATGTATGACACTGTCTGTTGCTCTCTGCCCTGGCCCAAAACAGGCATCATCACACTCTTTAAACTTTACTAAACTGATATGGAAGGTAAAGTCTCTAACTGGACTCTTATTTGTAATTCTTCACTTTTGAGTGAGATCGAGAATTTCTGTTTATAGGCATTTTTATGTACTTTGTTATGAAATGTCTGCTCTTATCTTCTGATGATTGATTCTGGAGTCGTAGTCTTTCTCCTTACTGATTTGTAAGGTAATATTGCAGAATCACATTAGTGATTTGTCGTGTTTTGTAGATTTCACTTTTTTCAAAAATTGGATCTATCATTTATTTTTCCATGAATATTTTTCTTTTAATTAAAGTAGCAATTCTGGGACACCTGGGTGGCTCAGTCGGTTAAGCGTCTGTCTTCGGCTCAGGTCATGATCCCAGGGTCCTGGGATCGAGTCCCACATCGGGCTCCTTGCTCAGCAAGGAGCCTGTGCTTCTCTCTCTGCCTGCCTCTGTCTCTCTCTCTCTCTCTGATAAATAAATAAAATCTTAAAAAAAAAAAAAATTAAAGTAACAATTCTTCAAACCTCTTGTATGGCATCTGTGTTCTGTACCATGCATGAAAAGATCTTATCTTTTTTTTTTTGTAATTCATCATCGTTTCTTCTGGTCTTCTATTTTTTTCCCAAATGTTTGCATATTTCATCTAACTAGGTTTTTTTTCTTTTCAGTTTAATAGATGAGGTAGATTTTCTAAACATTTTACTATGAAAATTATCAAACATACAGAAAAGTCTTAAGAATTTTGCAGTGAACATTCACATACTCATCACCAAGCTTCATGATTGCATTTTAACTATTTTAGGTTTATCACACATCATTTTTAATACATATATTTAACTTTACCTTATAAAAATGTAATTTAGACATTATTGTTTCTAGTTTTGTCACCTTATTTTAAGTTACATTTGATATTTTATTATTGTTGTTTGTTTTCTACATTTTGCTGGAAGCTCTGTTTCTTTTGTTAATATCTGGTTTTGGAAGATACACATATTATAGTCTCTATTCTTCACAGCTATCAATTGTATACTTAAAACTTATATTTCCCAGTTTATCCACTTTAGCTAATAAACAATAACACTTCACTAGGAAAAGAGAAAATTTGAACACCTATATTTTAATCTACCTTTACTTATCATCTTTATTCTGAATTTACCTTTTTCAAAATATTTTTAACATTTTAAAATTATTTTAGTAATTACCTCCGTCGTTGAATCTTTAGTTTAATTAGCTGCATTCTGTGTTTCCCACCTTAAAAAAATTTACTTTTCCATTCCTGAGTTCTTTATTTTTATTCATTTTTCATTGGCTAAATAATTCTTCATTGTTTTAATAGTTTTTCTAATAACTAATTTGTCCAGCTATAATCTATAAGTTCTTACATGTTTGAGGACATAAAACACTTATATTTCTTTTCCCCCAAAACTTAAAGACATAGTTGCACATTCTTCTATCAGTGAACAAAGCTCTGTGAATTCTGAAGTTAGCCTTATTTCCCTCTACCTTAGATGTTTTTACATCTTGAGTGAAGATTTTCTTATTGATTTTGCCTTACATTCATAATATTTACCAACATACAATGTGTGGGCATTATTTGTTAGTGATGTTTCCCAGTACAAAGTATACATTCTGATTTATACATTCCATTCTTTATTTAAGAAAGCAATTATTTCTATAGCTTGGGTTTTTTTTAAATCTCTGTTCTCTTATTTAGAATGCCAATTATATAGATTAGATTTCCTTTAACTTTTATATCTATCATAATTGTGCTTTTATTTCTTTTTTTTTTTTTTTTGTGCTTTTATTTCTTAAGTTCTTTTCAACAGCACTTAGTGTGACTTTTCCTATCTATGCCCCAACTCATTTTCAACAGAATATTTTTTCCCTTTAAAGTGGCATTATTTTTTGAAATGATTTGATTTTACCATAAATTTTCCCCAAGTTCTGTTCACACATTTTTTAATCCCTTTTGGAGAGAGTAATTATCTCTTCTTTCATTAATCATGTCTCACTTTTTGAGCTCTTTAAAATAATTCATATACTGCTTACTTTGAGATCATGGAGAGGTATTTTTTTTCCTGAAATTTTCCAAGGGCAATTCTTCTAATTAAAATACTTCATTTGCCTTGTGTTGTTGTTGTTGTTATGCTTATCTATCTCTCTTATTTTTTCTTAATTTTAATGCTTCAAGAACACTATTTTTTTTTTTTTTTTGTAACTACTCTTCTCTAAATTAAGATAATTTTAACAGAGCCAACTGATGCTGAAGAATACAGTGAGGGTAAATTGGGAAGGTGGTGGATTTTGGCAGCAGTTTGCATTTTTTTCATCCCTGTGTTCACCTGCCACACTTTGTCTTCCTTGAAAGTTCAGCTCACATTTAGATAGGAAATTATTCAAAGGCAAAGGTCACTCACATTTATCTTTTTGTATTCCCAAGTTTTAAAACAGTCTCATTAATTATACTTTAAATAAATTGGTCACATTGATAGCCTAGCTCCCAAACCTCATTACTGATTTTCAAACCCACTAAGCCTTTGATCCTCAGCCAGCAATTTCACCTTTTGGCACATTTCTGGCTTTCCTTCAAAACTGGCTCCCCCTAAATCTATCTGGGTTCATTCTTATCCTTATATCTTTGTGACAATGTCAAATAGAAACTCAGGACAATTATAAATGTTAATAAGTGAACATGAATACAACAGATTAAGGTGTAGTATAGTCAATATATTGCATTAAAAAGAATAAAATACCTAGGCTTAAATTTAACCACGGAGGTGAAAGACCTGTGCACTGAACATTATAAGATACTGATGAAAGAAATTGAAGGCGACACAAATAAATGGAAAGATATTCCATGCCCTGTGTTTGGAAAAATTAATATTATGAAAATGACCATAGTAGCCAAAGCAATCTACCTGCAATACCTGTCAAAATTCCAATGATATACTTCACAGATCTAGAACAAATAATTCTAATATTTGTATGGAACCACAAAAGATCCAAAATAGCCAAAGCTGGAGGTATCATGCTCCCTGATTTCAAACTATACTGCAAACTATAGCAAACAATACAGAATGGTATTGCCACAAAAAGAATAGTCCCATAGATCAAAAGAACAGAACTGAAGGCCCAGAAGTAAATCCACACATATATAGATAAAATTAATCCATGACAAAGTAGCCAAAAGCATACAATGAGGGAAGATGTTTTTTTCAATAAATGGTGTTAGAGAAATTGGAGAGCAACATTCCAAAGAATAAAACTAGACCACTATCTTACATACACAAAAATAAACTCAAAATACTTTAATGTAAGACCTAAAACCATAAAATCCTGAAAGAAAGCATAAGCAGTAAGCTCCTTGACATTGGTTTTAGAGATATGTGTGTGGATTTGACTCCAAAGGCAAGAGGAACAAAAGTAAAAATAAGGAAACAGAACTACATCAAACTAAAAAGCTTCTGCACAGCTAAGGAAACCATCATCAAAATGAAAAGACAACCTACTGAATGAGGGGGAAGGTATTTGCAGACCACATACCCGATAAAGGCTTAATATCCAAAATATATAATGAGGGGCGCCTGGGTGGCTCAGTCGTTAAGCGTCTGCCTTCGGCTCAGGTCGTGATCCCAGGGTCCTGGGATCGAGCCCCACATCGGGCTCCCTGCTCCACGGGAAGCCTGCTTCTCCTTCTCCCACACCCCTTGCTTGTGTTCCCTCTCTCACTGTGTCTCCCTCTGTCAAAAAACAAATAAAATCTTAAAAAAAAACAAAAAAACAAAAAAACAAAATATATAATGAAGTCGTGCAACTCAACAACAAAAAGGCAAAAAACTCAATTGAAAATGGGCAGAGTATCTGAACAGGTATTTTTCCAAAGAACACCTACAGATGGTCAAGAGGCAAATGAAAAGATGCTCAACATCACTAATTATTAGGAAAATGCAAATCAAAACCACAATGAGATATCACCTAACACCTGTTAGAAAGGTTATCATCAGAAAGACAAGAAATAACAAGTGTTTCAGGCAATGTGGAAAAGGGAACTTTCTACACTGTTGGTAAGATTGTAAATTGGTACAGCTCTATGGAAAATAGTATGGAGATTCCTCAAAATATTAGGACTAGAACTACCCAGCTATTTCACTTTTGGTTATCTGTCCAAAATATACAAAACAGTATTCAAAAAGACATATGCATCCTTATGTTTACTGCAGCATTATTTACAATAGCTAAGATATGGAAACAATCTAAATGTCCATCAGCAGATAAATGGATGAAGAAAATGTGGTATATTTATACAATGGAATACTACTTAGTTGTAAAAAAAATAAAATCTTACTATTTGCAACAACATCAATGGACCTTGAGGGTGTTATCCTAAGCACAGTAAGTCAGGTGGATAAAAACAAACACCACTGATTTCAGTCATATATGGAAATCTAAAACAAAACCAACTCATGGATACAGAGAACGGACTAGTGGTTAGCAGAGGTAAAGCAGTTTGTGGGGTGGGCACAATGGGTGAAGGGAGCCAACTGTATGGTGATTGATGGTAACTAGAACTGTGGTAATCATCACTTATGTAATGTATATGGATGGCAAATTATAAAGCTGTGCACCTGAAACTTATATAATAATAATAACAAAAGTATTTTGGGGGTTGCCTACTTAATCTCTAATTGGAATTTTTCACCAAACTTTGGCAGAAAGTAAAAGCTCATAAATTCATGGCCTTTGATGTTATATAATATTTGCACATGGAAATGATCATCTGAAGACTACACCACCCAAGTAGCAGCTATAAAAAAATAATGCTTTCAAAAGAAGTTTGAAATTAAAATCAAAATGTGATGCAAAATTAAAAAGTAATACCTAACCCAGTAACAAATTAAAATATATCTAGATTTTTATGTTTTTGAAAATTCAAATTAAAGATATGAGAAAGTTACATGTAATGAACTTGAAGTGTTTACTACAGTGTTTCTAGTGTTTCTTGATATAGAAACACATCAAGTCCAAAAGGACTGTGCGTGAAGTTAGGGTTTACTTGAGCTACTAATTCTGGCTCATCCTCAAAGTTCTTATAGCTTTTAATACTCCAAACCCTGTGTTTTCTTTCATCATTCTCAACAAATCTATGTTTGACAGTGATCTGAATAAAAATGATATATGGAATTCAATTTTATCCATTATTGTGGGTTTTCTATCTGGCAACTTTTTCCTTCAAATTCCTTTTCTTATACTAAAAGTGATCTTTTCTAAGGGCCATCTCTCTCTTCCACATCCCTCTATCATATGCCAGAGTCTACAAGTATAATATAAACCAAAACTAATTTTAACAGTATTGTGATCTGACAACAAAGAGTATACTGTCTTGACCCTCACAGGCAATATATTGATAAGATATTAATATTACTTTCAAAGTCATTTTGAAGCATGTTAACAAATATTCATGAGCTATTAGGTATGTGTCATGTCTTCTACATAACATTATTTCACCATCCAAATTCAGTCCATTTCAAAATTCAAAATAATTTCCCTCCTTCTTAGAACTTCTGTAAGCCATCAGATTAAAACAAATGGTCCACTTTTATGTGTGTACTGTACCCTCTTCTTACTTCTTTATAGTGGATGTGATTCTGTATCTTCAAAATTAACACTTCTAATATAATTTAAATTTAAGGAGCAGGACAAGATGCTAAATATATAGTGTGAACACAGTGGTATGATTGTGCTTTCTATGATAAATTAGCAACCATTTACTGTTTTATATGTTCAACTTTTGTATGGAAATTCTTTTGAATAAAAGAAAACTCATAATGATTTCTTAAAAATACTAATTTTGAGGGGCGCCTGGGTGGCTCAGTCGTTAAGCGTCTGCCTTCGGCTCAGGTCATGATCCCAGGGTCCTGGGATCGAGCCCCGCATCGGGCTCCCTGCTCCGTGGGAAGCCTGCTTCTCCCTCTCCCACTCCCCCTGCTTGTGTTCCTGCTGTCGCTATCTCTCTCTCTGTCAAATAAATAAATTAAAAAAAAAAAAAATACTAATTTTGACCCAACTACTGTTTTTGATTGTCAAATAGTCAGATATCTATATAAGGGCCTAAATAATGTTTCAAAACACTTTAAGTATTTATTTAAATAAATAATCTTACACAAAGAAGACAACAAAGATTATTTTTTTCTTAAATAAATTGTTAGTTGCATCATTTCTCATGCCCAGTCTAAAAAAGAAAGTTATTCATAAACCTGAATTGGTAACCAACAGTTTTCTTTTCACAGGCTTTTAGGAATATTTGTTAAATAGGTGATTATGCAGATGGTTATTTAGAAGTTATCCAACAACACATTTTACATTCTTTCATTTTTGTTGCTGCTGTTCTTAGAGTTTTGATAGCATATTTCATTTTTGAGAGAATCAGCATGTAATGGAAATGATCATTAGAATATGTCTGTTTCTATTAGAAATCATCAATCCTTTCAGATGCACACATACTCCAGATATAGAGAAGAAGAGAGGGAGAAAGAGAGGGAGAGACAGAGAGAGAGCAAGAAAAATGTATGAATATATTTGTATTCTATAAAAATGCAGGTGTTATTTGTTGCCAAATCTTACATCACTAGTTGTGGTTATAAGGTACCCAGAATCATGTTATGATTCCTGCATTCTCAGACAGTTAGATATGCTTTAAATAACTTTGAAATTTTCAGACTAGTAAAAGCAAGGACAACTATTGTTTCATGTTTATGTTTTATATTCCAGAACAAAATATTTTCAAATAAATATTCTTTACAACTTTTTAGTACTTTGTAAAGTCAGCAGGGTTTATTTACAACCATGAAATGATTCACAAGTTGTAGTTTTTCCTCACCTTTTTCTACCTAATCAACAAGTTTTAAATCAATCATGCTTTATAAAATGTTGCAATTTTTAGAGGATAACGTATGTACAACAACAAAGCTAATTTCTCTGAAAAGATATTAACCTCATCTAAAGGCGTCTCTAACAAGTTCAAGGTACATGAAAATAAATGAGTATTTTGTTTCATTGTATCTGGATTTTATTTTATCAGAATTTAGTAAAAAAGAGTTGTCTGTTGAATATGAAATACATGGCTATTGATTACTGGATAGACACAAAATTATTCTGATTTCATATACAGCTGGAAATTTTAAAATTTAATAATTTTTCCAAAAATTCATAGGAGTGGAAATTTCATAATATTTCCTCAAGATAATTTGTTTTAATTTCAGTTGATATTTCTCTAGGAATAAATTAGTTACATGTATTCTTTAGTGATTTATCAATGTATCAAAAAATTGATCTCTGTAAATACCATGGAGAAGAAGAAAATAAATTATAAAATATATTTCCATTGATTTTGTAATCAGGTCATTCTTTTGGAAAATTTCCCACAGATATATAGTACATTAAAGTAATTTAAGAAATTTTAATTTTAGTGGCTAAATTGCCATTTGTGATATAGCAGAAATATTACTGAATTTGGTGTCATAACTATCCAAATTGATTCCAGTCCTATCACACAATCACTTACTGGTTGTGTTCCTTGGCCTTAGGTAGTCCTTCAGTTTGAAGTAATAATTTTTAGTAAGCTACTAGCATATTCATGACACTGTTTTGCATTGAGTCAACTCTCAGTAAGATGCAAATGAATTAGAGGTGTTACATTTAGATAGTTGGGGAATTGTGTATCTGCACACTTGTACAGATAACAGAGAAAAACACTTCAAAATATTTCTTGGAAGAATTCTTGACCATTTGTGGTGAAACTTTGTTCCTATGTTTTACTTTCCTCAGATTGGTGGATGATCATAGAGAGAGCTTTCAAAGAAATTATCTATTAATTATCCTCTATTAATTATCATGTATTATACATCTATTGCCTTTTAACAATATTCTCATAGTTGGCTTTGTAGTGATTTCTTTCCTAAAAAAATATTTTTAACATTATTTTTATGTCATTGCATGGATCATTTTTGGCAAGATTTAATGAGCTACCATTGTGAATGTCTGAGTTATTATTAAATATCTTACAACAGAACAGGATAAAGGGAATGAATATGTTAACTACATTTTTTTTTATTTCCTGAGGAACATTCTCCCCTTTTATTCCTCTCTTTTCAATCTCTTAAATTTTATTCAGTTTTCATTCACTGATCTGTGATTTTTTTTAAAGATTTATTTTTTATTTTAGAGAGAAAGAGAGAGAGAGCAGGGGGAGGGGCAGAGGGAGAGACTCTCAAGAGAACTCCCCACTGAGGGCAGAGCCTGAAGCGGGTCTTGATCTCACGATCCTGAGAATATGACCTGAGAGGAAATCAAGAGTCCATGCTCAACTGACTGAGCCATCCAGGTACCCCCATGATTTTTAAGAAATAGAAATATGATACAATGTTTTGAGATCTGAACTTATAATTTATTTATATCAACATTAAAAAATGGTTTTCTTTATTTTTAATGACATGTATAAGAGAACTAAAGAGTACTATTTTATTCTTTGGAGTCTACACCATGCCCTTTAATTGCTTTATTTAATCAACTGAATTATCCAATAACAGGTTTAGTACAACATAGCAGATAAAGTAAAAATACATATGAGATCTTCACAAGTTTTTCCTTGTTTTGCAGGTACGATTGAGAAGGCACAATGCATTTAAATGAGGTATTTTGTGTTATATTTTTGCCCTGGTTTTCCAGAATTTTATTGTTATTCCATTGCAAGATTCCTTTTTACAACCTGATCATCCAGGCCAACACTAATTGGTACATATTATTTGATATCCTATAGATCCTATGTAAAATTACTGTCTTAGGAATTAAATTTGACTTTGAAATAAGTTACTATTGTGACTTTAGTATAAAGTTAACTTTTTTCAGTGTTAATTATTTTCTTTCTTTCAAGTCAGTTTATATTCATTAATGAAGACTTAGAAACGGTGCAAAAAAGCGTGGGTAGACAGAAATAAACAGGAACTTTAAGTTATTCTGCTTGTTTCCCCCTGATAGGGATTATTTCAGTATTTGAGTGCAACTGACTTCTTCCAGCTTTCATAGTCCTGGTCTGCTTGAGGTATTGCTTATGGTTGTCACATCTCCTACTGTGGTTTAAAAGTGATTTAAAAAGCCTGTTGTTTAAAATTCTCAGGCAGATGTTACTTTTACCACCACAGTCAAGCATGGCTCCTGTGTGTTTGACTTTCAAAATCCCTGCTAAGTTCCTTGCTGAGATCAGAAATGGTTTGTTTATTAAATCTATATCTTTACATAGTGTGGGGGGTCTAGAAAGAAATGCCAGCTCTGTGACACAATCCCAAGGGAACATATACCTACTTAATCTTTCATCCAACACCATTTTTCAGTTGCAAAGATGTATGTCTAGAGTTATGAAATGAACAAATAGTGTTTTGGCTTTCATCAGTATCAAGTTGGTTTATACACTATGAGGAACTTTCAGAGTAGACTTTACAGTTGTTTCGCCTCTGAGGCTACAATATCACAAAAGCCTATTTTTGTGGAATACGTTTGGTGTAGTGTAACTATTGGCTATTGAGTTTCATCACAAATAATTTTCATGTCTCCGAGGAGCATAACTGAAAGATGGGAAATGGTCAATAATGAACTTATGATTTTATTCATTAAATATGCACCATAATTTCAGTATAAATTAATAGTATAGAAAATTAGTATTATTAAGATACTAATTTCCACATTTAAAACTTCATTAATGTCATTCAATTACCTGGCCCTGAGTATAGAGAAAATAAAAACCAAATTCCATGATATGATTTCTGTTGCAATGTGCATTGTAATCAATGGAATCAATATCGAGAAAAAGTCAACTATATCAAGAAATCTACATTCATTAGTAATTGGTAATAGAGGTGCTATGCCTTAATTCATATTTTCTTTAAGAAAGTAGATAGGATATTTTCACCATAAGAAATACTGGAAAAGAGAGATATGTCAAAATTTTGAAAATAAATTATAGATTTTAAATCATTGAAAATTTCACCCCTCGCAAATAACCACACTTTATTTGTTGGTACCCATAATTTTTGGCTTTTAAAAGAAACAAGTTGATGCAAAAATTGATGTAGGTCTCATTTCAATTTATTAGTTGTCAAAATTAGTTATAAAATTTATATTTAGTGTAATGAATACATGATATTATCATTAGTTTAACTTCAAAAGGACACCTTAGTTGTAATTAAAATACAGACTAGACTTTTGCAGAAATGTTTATATTACTGATATTTAATTCCCTCATTTATTAAATGATGATAACATCCATATTGAGAGTGCTTATTCATGATGTATGTGTTGCCTGATGCATAGTGCCTGAAAAATTTTTTTTAAAAGTAATCCAGTATTGTTCACAGAGCATTTTTTAGCTCTACCTTCTGTTTGTAAATCACAAAGCAAAATCAGTAATTTATCTCTGACACTATTGATTACTTTAACTTCTCAAAATGAAAGTCACCATAAAACTTTCTTCTTTATTTAATCAAATGTTATTCCTCCTCTAAAAACAAGATGATAATTTTCTCTTCATAAATTTCTGTTTAACCTCCTATGTATAGGCTTGGTCTTTAATCCCATGTGACTGGAATCTTTGTGAAAAGAAGAGAGAGACACACACTAAGCCCATGGCTATGTGAGGATAGATGCAGAAACTAGTTATTCTGCCACAAGCCAAGGAATGCATGGGGACACCAAAAGCTTACGAGGAAAGGCAAGATAATCTCTGTGAGACTTCAGAAGCAGTACATCCCTGCCAACTCCTGAATTTTAGACTTTTAGCCTACAGAACTGTGAAAGAATAAATTTCTGTTGTTTTAAAGCCACTCAATTAGTAGTACTTTGTTATGACAGTCCTAGGAAATTAATATAATGGTTAATTTAGAAATGAAGATGTTTAATATCAGTCTTCTAATATTTCAATTAAAAAAAACTAGAAAAAAGATACCACTCAAATAATAAGAAACAAAATAAAGATACTAGGATATATCAATGGAATAGGGAAAAAGTTAAAGTCAAAAATTGGTTATTTAAGAATATTTTTAAAAATGAGAAATCACTGGCAGGAATGATAATAAATTAGAGAAAAACACAAATGACCACTATAAGAAAAAAACAAACAAACAAACATAATGAGACATTACCTCACACCTATCAGAATGGCTAGCACCAAAAAAAAAAAAAAAAATAGCAAGTGTTGGTGAAAATGCAGAGAAGAGAGTCCTTGTGTACTATTGGTGGGAATGGTGCAGTCACTATGGAAAACAATATGGAGGTTCCTCCAAAAGTTAAAAATAGAATCACCATACAACCCAGTAATTGCACTTCTGGGTATTTATCCAAAGACAATGAAAATATTAATTGGAAAAGATATATGCATGCCTATATTCATTTTAGCATTATTTATAATAGGCAAAATATGGAAGTAATCTAAGTGTTCATTGATAGATGAATGGATAAAGAAGATAAATATATACAAAAATAATGGAATATTAACCATAAAAAAGAATAAACCCTTGCCCTTTGCAACAGTGTGAATGCCATAGAGGGAATTATGTAGGTGAAATTAGTCATACAGAGAAAGACAAATACTGTATGATTTCACTTGTATGTAGAATCTAAAAAAAAAAAAAACAATGAACAAACAAAATAACACAGAAGCAGACTCATAGATACAGAGAACAATCTGGTAGTTGCAAGAGGGAAGGGGGACAGGTAAAATAGGGAAATGGATTAAAAGGTACAAACTTTCAGTTATAAAAATAAATAAGACATGGGGATGCAATGTATGACATAGGGAATATAGTTTATAATACTGTAAAAAATTTGTATGGTGACAGAGGGTAACTAGATTATGGTGATCACTTCATAATGTATATAAATGTTGAATCTTTATGTTGTACACTTAAAACTAATATAATATTGTATGTTAACTACACTTCTGTAAAAAAGAAAAACACTGAAAGTTACTGCCACAGATATTACAGACATTAAAAGATAAGGGATTTCATAAATAATTTATGCCAATAAATTTGAAATATTAGATAAAATATGGAAATTCTTTGATAAACCCAACTTAGAAACAAGGTGAAATAGAAACCATAAATAACCACATATCTATGTTATATATGCTAAAAAAAACTTTGTCCACAGAGTAACTTTAGACCCATATGATCTACTTGTGGATTTTATCAAGCATATATATAAAAAATGGCTCAGACTTACACAGAATACTTTGGAAAGTAGAAAAGAGGGAAACTCTTTGTAGCATGGTCATATGAGGTGAGCAAAACTCTAACATCAAAATCTGATAAAGATATTAAAGAAAAAAGAAAATTACAGAGCTATAACCCTGATGAATGCATACACAAAAATCTTTGACAAAACACAGAAACCTCTAACAATTAAAGAAAGATGTATAATTAGACATCATCTAAAGGCAATGTTAAAAAAAAATGAAGCAACCCATAAACTAGAAGAAAATAACTGAGGAAAAAATTTATATGCTGATTAAATGCACACATACACACACACACACACACACGATTAATAATTTAAAGAGGAACATCCCCATAATGACATGGGAAAGACTGAATCAGTCATTTAACTAGGAATATTTTAAAATATTTTAATGACCAATTAGCATCTGAAAATGGCTATCATTAGTCATCATGGAAATGGAAAAAAATGCATATTTTTTTAATTGTAAGTATGTACTGCTACACATCCCATCTACTAAAATGGAAAAACTAAAATGACTCACAAGACCAAATGGTGGTGAGAATGCTGTAGCAACTTGCTGACAGGAGTGTAACCTGAGATAGGCACTTTGAAGTGAAGAAGAAATGAAAACATCCTCAAATAAATAGCAATTGAAGAAATTTGTCACCAGCAGATTTCCCAGGCAAGAAATATTAAAAGATATCCATCTGAAAGAAGAAAAATGATAATGGGTCAGAAACAGATCTACATAAATTAAAGGAAGAACTTTAGAGAAAAACAAGAAGATAAAATCTTTTATTTTTCTTATTCCTTTTTTTAAGATTTTATTTATTTATTTGACAGAGAGAGACACAGCGAGAGAGGGAACATAAGCAAGGGGAGTGGGAGAGGGAGAAGCAGCCTTCCTGCCGAGCAGGGAACCCAATGCAGGGCTCGATCTCAGGACCCTGGGATCATGACCTGAGCCAAAGGCAGACGCTTAATGACTGAGCCACCCAGGCACCTCTATATTTCTTATTCTTAATTGATATGACAGATAACACTGTTCAAAATGATAATAGCAACAATGTATTTGGTGATTATAGCTCATGGATAAGTAAAATGAATGACAGCAAATTCATAAAGGATGAATGGGAGGAACTGGGAATATTATAACAAGGAACTTATACTACACATGATGTGGTATAGTGTTATTTGAACTAGATATAAAGATAAACTGTAAACTCAATGGAATCACTGAAAATGTAAAAAAAATTAAAAGTGAAATACATAAAAAATGGAACAATTTTAATGACTTTTGCTTTATAATATTTATATCTGAATAAAATAACTACGAGTCTATACTAATAGAGATGAAGAAATAAGTGAAAAAATGAATGCCAGGAAATGGAACGCTCTTTCCTGCAAGTGTGCTCAATAGATCATGAGGATATGATGAAGTTATAAAATCATCAATGGATTTTAAATATGGTTGATGAAAATTTGATTAGGAACAGGAAATTTACATGATCTTAAGATATCTCTCTGATTTAGTTAAATTATTAAATTTGGTTAAATAGTAAATTTAGTTAAATTATTAACTAAAATAAAAAAAATAACGTTATAGCTGTGAGACACCACGATAGCAGAATAATAAAAGTTAAAATCTGCTTTATTGGGATAAACTGACATCATATGCTTCCCAATAATGATGGACCAGGAATAACATACTATCAATTCCGCAATATTTCTGCCAAAAATGTATAACCTGAGTACATTTATGAGATAGCTTCAGACCAACTCAAGTTGAGGGATATTCAATGACAAAAATTCAAATAAAGGCTGAAGAACACTGGACAACTAAATGCAATGTGTGAATGTGAAATCATGAAAGTGGGAAAAAACGAAGCTATAAAAGCTACTTAAAAATAGCTATTATTTGCACAGCTAATGAATTTGAATTTGAATTTTGGACTAGATAATATTGTGAAATCTTAGATTTTCAGATTTTGATAATGTAGAGTTAAAATGTATAAGAGAGTGTCTTGGGTCTAAGAAAATACACACAGAAGATTTTAGGAGTAAATAGGCAGAATGTCTTCAACTTACTCTTAAAATATTCAGTAAAAAATAAATAATGATAGAGGGACAGACATAGGCACTGCAAATAGATATATACATAGGTAGGAAGAAAGAATGATAAATGGGAGAAAAGGTAAACAATTGTTGAATCAAGATGAGGTGTATATGGGAGTTCTTTGTATTCTTACTATGATTTTTCTGTAAGTTTGAAGATATGGCAAAATTAAAATCTATGAAAAATTACACTAAGTTGTTTTAAATTTCCAAAAAACTGGAAATACCAAAAATATGCTATAATTTTTGGTGTGTATAACTTAACTGTGCAGAAGAAAATGTAAAATATATCACACTCATGAAGAACTTTAAAGTTTTTCCTAGAAGCAAGATAAATCTATTTCCAAATTTACCACTTGTTTAACAGATTTCTCTGAAAGCATTACTGTAGGAAAAAAAAGGGGGGTTTTGAGGGGAAACACAAAGAAAGAAAGAAGGCTAGGGATAGTATCTGTATTATTACATTTAATCCTCATAAGAATCCTTAGATTATATTTTGTTACCCAATTTTTGGATTAAAAAATGAATTCATAAAGATTGAGTATATTATCCAAAGCCACAGTTTATAAATTAGTTTTTAGTGAGCAAATGAATCCAAGTGCTTCTGACTAAATAATTCGTGTTCGGGCGCCTGGGTGGCTCAGATGGTTAAGCGTCTGCCTTCTGCTCAGGTCATGATCCCAGGGTCCTGGGATCGAGTCCCACATCGGGCTCCCTGCTCAGCAGGAAGCCTGCTTCTCCCACTTGCCCTGCTTGTGTTCCTTCTCTCGCTTTGTCTCTCTCTGTCAAATAAATAAATAAAATCTTTAAAAAAAAAAAATAATTCATGTTCTATCCAGAATACTTCAAAAAGGCATTTTTTAACTGATAGATGTATATATTTTAATATATTTTACAAACATTTATTATTTGAATGTACAATTCACACTCATGGTTTTTTTTTTTTTTCTTTTTTTAAAATATAAGTCAAAAAGTATAAGAGTATCTAAAATGAAGAGTACATCTGGTCCATATTTCTTTCTTTCTTTCTTTCTTTTTTTTTTCTGGTCCATACTTCTTACTAATTTATATTCCCAGAGATATTCTAACCATATATAAACATGTATGTACATATAATTTTTACTTATTTACATAGAAGGTAAATCATGGTTCTTGATCTCCTCCTTTTTTTCTAACTTAACAATGTATTTTAACATATATTTCAGTAGTACATTCTATAACTATTAATCAATATGTATTACATTCCATATTTTAAAATACTAGGTCTCCAGTTGATGTCCATTCAGTTGTTCCCACACTTTTGAAATCAAACAACTACAATGAGAATCTTCATATATATATATATATATATATATATATATATATATATATTTAATCTTATTTATTTATCCAAGAGAGAGAGAGAGAGAGAAAGATCATGAGCATGGGGGAGGGGTAGAGGGAGAAGCAGACTTCCCGCTGACCAGGAAGCACCATACGAAACTTGGTCCCAGGACCCTGGGATCATGACCTGAGCCAAAGGCAGATGCTTAACCAACTGAGCCACCCAGGCGCCTTCATATATATTTTTTATATGTGTACACATATAAATACTTCTATAAAATATATTCTACAATTAAAATTTCTTGCTCAAAAAAATATGCCTTTGTAGTTTAATATTGTCAAAATGCCTGCTAAAGACAATGTACTATTTAGTATGTCCAAAAAATATGTTTAAGAATTCCTGTTTCCCCACTCATAAAAATACAATATTACCAAGCTTATTTTCACAAATTGATATGGAAAATTTTTTTCATTGTATTTTTTAAAAGATTTTATATATTTATTTATTTATTTAGAGTGAGTGGGGTGAGGGGCAGATGGAGAGCAAGAGAGAGAATCTCAAGCAGATTCTGTGCTGAGCATGGAGCCAGACTCAGGGTTCAATCTAACAACCCCAAGATCACAACTTGAGCCAAAATCAAGAGTCAGACACGCAACTAACTGAGCCATCCAGGCGCCCCTCATTATATTTTTGCTATTCTTTTTAAGTTCATAAGGCTGACTTTTTGTTCATGAATTTAAAAGCCAGTATTTCTGTTTCCTTTTGGGGAATCTTTATTCATGCCTTTTGCCCATTTTATATTCTTTGTTAATACATATTTTCTTATTTTCAAATTCTTTATATTTTAAGTATATTTTACTGATATTAGTTTTCCTCAATCTCATACCATAAATATTTTTAACTTGGTCTTTAGGTTTTTCAATGTGTACGTAGTATCTTCCATGGAGAATTTTAAAATATTTATACAATTACATTTATCAATCTTTTTGTTATTAATTTTTAGGTATCATCACTAACAAGGTCATCTTTGCTGTCATTACATGAAATGTAAGTTTTCAGTATTTCCTTTTATTTTTTCTTTACTTACACTAAAATTTTTATTTTTCTAGAATTTCTTTTGTATAAGGAATGAATCAGCTAGCCAAGTGTATTTATTTCCTATGATTATACAGTTGTTCCTTATACTATTTCTGTGCTATTTTGAAGTACCTCTTTTATTTTATGTTTACCCATACATTTGGGTCTATTTCCAGTCTTTGTTCTGTCACTCTATTTCTGTGCCAGGAACAAACAATTTCAATTACTTTTGCTTTATAATATTCATATTGGATAGAATATATTACCACTCTTCACCTTTTATTCTCCTCATCTATTTTTTAGAATTGTTCTGGTTATTCTTATACATTTTTCAAAATAATGTTAGAAGCTTCTCTTCTTCCAAAAGAAATTGTATAAATAATTCTAATATTTCATTAATTTTTTGAGGGGGGAGGGGCAGAGGGAGAGAGATTGTTTTAATTGTTTTATTGTTATGTTAATCACCATACATTACATCATTAGTTTTTGATGTAGTGTTCCATGATTCATTGTGTATAACACCCAGTGCTCCATGCAGAGCGTGCCCTCTTTAATACCCATCACCAGGCTAACCCATCCACCTACCCCCTCCCCTCTAGAACCCTCAGTTTGTTTTTCAGAGTCCATCGTCTCTCATGGTTCGTCTCTCCCTCTGATTCCCCCCCCCCTTCATTTTTCCCCTCCTGCTATCTTCTTCTCCTTCTCCTTCTCCTTCTCCTCCTTTTCCTTCTCCTTCTCCTCCTTTTCCTTCTCCTTCTCCTTCTCCTTCTCCTTCTCCTTCTCCTTCTCCTTCTTCTTCTTCTTCTTCTTCTTCTTCTTCTTCTTCTTCTTCTTCTTCTTTTTAACATATATTGTATTATTTGTTTCAGAGGTACAGGTCTGTGATTCAACAGTCTTGCTCAATTCACAGCACTCGAGAGAATCTTAAGCAGACTCCATGCCCAATGCAGAGCCCAACACAGGGCTCAGTCTCACAACCATGAGATCATGACCTAAGCCAAAATCAAGAGTCAGTTGCTTAATCAACTGAACCACCCAGGCGCCCCTATTTCATTAACTTTTAAAGTAATTTAGAAAAAAGTGTCATCTGTAAAATTCTAAGTCCTCCATTCCAAGAATAGCATTTATTTTTCAATTTATTCATATCTCTTATACCCATCAGTAACATAATAATCTTATGAAGTTTACATCTGGGCATTTTGCCTTTATTTCTGTTGTATTAATGAGCAGCAGGCTTAGCAATTGCCCCTTATGCTGCTGTCCTGGGGTGTAGGTAGCATTTGGGTAAGTCCTAAATCTCTCTATAGCCATATAAGACACATTAAGAGTAAGAAAGTGTAGAGAGGTGCCTGGGTGACTCAGTTGTTAAGCGTCTGCCTTTGGCTCGGGTCATGATCCCAGGGTCCTGGGATTGAGCCCCGTGTTGGGCTCCCTGCTCTGCTGGAAGCCTGCTTCTCCCTCTCCCACTCCCCCTGCTGTGTTCCCTCTCTCACTGTCTCTCTCTGTCAAAAAAAAAAAAAAAAGAATAAGAAAGTGCAGATTCAACACTAAATTCTACTCCTGAAACTAATATTACACTATATGTTGACTAACTGGGATTTAAACAAAAACTTGAAACAAAAAAAAAAGTATAGGTTCAAATTATGAGGTGAATGTGATAAGCACAACACTACGGAAATGCTCAGAAAATGTAGGTTTGAACTAAAGACAAGGTATACAAAAGATTCACTCTCAGAGATTGTTTTGTTTTGTTTTTAATGCAACTGACTCCATGTCTAAGAACGAATTAGCAATATGTAAGAGACTCAGACAAAAGTTATGGGCTTGATATCAGGAATTTGGTTCTAGAATCTCCACATATTAGATAGCAATGGGAATGATTTAAAGGGGGTAGCACTTAAAAAGAAGATTTATCAGATAGGCTGATTTCATTAATTACTGTGAAAAAAGCTATAATAAGAAGTCCCATGTCTTGACATTACACAGAAACCGAGCTCATCACTGTATACTAGACGTTGGCTATGGGTCTTGTTGTCCAACAGGGGACAGAAACCTGAGAAATTTCATAGTTGTGGTTGTTATCCACCCACCCACCTACCAGAACACAAAAAAAATCACTGATCTAAAAACAAACCAACAAAATTATCATTTTAAATTCCCCCCACCCTGCAAATACTATCCTAAACACCCCGCCCCCACCCAAATGAGAGAAATTGGAGCTAAAAGTAAGTGAAGATTATTACCATAATTCTTTTAGGGAATATGTTATATTGGCTCGGAAACTGAAACAGGCTAGCACCCATTGATCATGGAATCACATGCTGGGGAACTAGAGAAAGCAGAGGTAAAGAAAATATGCACATAGAACTATAGCTTAGTCTGTGTGCCTTTTTCATTGTGGCTTCCTTAGTAGGCATTCTCTTCTAGGGACTACAGACACTTCCTTTGAAAACATATTCAACTCTGCTCCAGGAGTCTCCATTGTGATGACTCTCATTACAGACCCAAAAGACAAGCCTGAATGTGTTTTGCTTTCATTATAACTGACTCCCATTTAATAGGTCAGAATTCTGACATCCAGACTAAAAGACCAATTTGAGAAATTAGCATTTCTATGTATTTAAATTCCAAAATACAAGCCTATTTGAAAATGTGGTTTGTTTTTTTTAAATTTACAAATATAACATGTTTCATCACATGGAAGTATGATAATGTATGATATCTTTATTTTCAGTTTGATATCTTTATTTTCAGTTTTCCATGGATTTTAGGCATTTTCCATAAATAAGCTTCACGAATGTAGCCATCTGTGTAATGCCAGTAGTCATAAGGCAAAACAGTATCAACAAAGAGCATGGGTCATTCATTTAATAAGTATTTATAATTGGTACTCTTCTAGACTCTAGAAATCTAGCATTATACAACCAAATCTTTATAACGTGGAGGTTACATTTGAGTTGGAATAGATACCTAATAATAATTTTTAAAAGATTAAATATATTATTTTCTTTTTTTTTAACATATAATGTATTATTTGTTTCAGAGGTACAGGTCTGTGATTCATCAGTCTTACACAATTCACAGCGCTCACCATAGCACATACCCTCCCCAATGTCTATCACCCAGCCACCCCATCCCTCCCACCCCCCACCACTCCAGCAACCCTCAGTTTGTTTCCTGAGATTAAGAATTCCTCATATCAGTGAGGTCATATGATACATGTCTTTCTCTGATTGACTTATTTCACCCAGCATAATACCCTCTAGTTCCATCCACATAGTTGCAAATGGCAAGATTTCGGGGTTTTTTGACGGCTGCATAATATTCCATTGTTTATATATACCACATCTTCTTTATCCATTCATCTGTTGATGGACATCTTGGCTCTTTCCATAGTTTGGCTATTGTGGACATTGCTGCTATACATTGGGGTGCACATACCCCTTCGGATCACTACATTTGTATATTTGGGGTAAATACCCACTAGTGCAATTGCTGGGTTGTAGGGTAGCTCTATTTTCAACTTTTTGAGGAACCTCCATACTGTTTTCCAGAGTGGCTGCACCAGCTTGCATTCCCACCAACAGTGTAGGAGGGTTCCCCTTTCTCTGCATCCTAGCCAACATCCATCTTTCCTGACTTGTTAATTTTAGCCATTCTGACTGGTGTGAGGTGGTATCTCACTGAGGTTTTGATTTGGATTTCCCTGATGCCAGGTGATGTTGAGCACTTTTTCATGTGTCTGTTGGCCATTTGCATGTCTTCTTTGGAAAAATGTCTGTTCATGTCTTCTGCCCATTTCTTGATTGGATTATTTGTTCTTTGGGTGTTGAGTTTGATAAGTTCTCTATAGATTTTGGATACTAGCCCTTTATCTGATATGTCATTTGCAAATATCTTCTCCCACTCTGTCGGTTGTCTTTTGGTTTTGTTGACTGTTTCTATTGCTGTGCAAAAGCTTTTTATCTTGATGAAGTCCCAATAGTTCATTTTTGCCCTTGCTTCCCTTGCCTTTGGCGATGTTTCTAGGAAGAAGTTGCTGAGGCTGAGGTCGAAGAGGTTGCTGCCTGTGTTCTTCTCTAGGATTTTGATGGACTCCTGTCTCACATTTAGGTCTTTCAACCATTTTGAGTCTATTTTTGTGTGTGGTGTAAGGAAATGGTCCAGTTTCATTCTTCTGCATGGGGCTGTCCAGTTTTTCCAACACCATTTGTTGAAGAGACTGTCTTTTTTCCATTGGACATTCTTTCCTGCTTTGTCAAAGATTAGTTGACCATAGAGTTGAGGGTCCATTTCTGGGCTCTCTATTCTGTTCCATTGATCTATGTGTCTGTTTTTGTGTCTGTCTTGATGATTACAGCTTTGTATTAGAGCTTGAAGTCCGGAATTGTGATGCCGCCAGCTTTGCTTTTCTTTTTCAACATTCCTCTGGCTATTTGGGGTCTTTTCTGGTTCCATACACATTTTAGGATTATTTGTTCCATTTCTTTGAAAAAAGTTGATAGTATTTTGATGGGGATTGCATTAAATGTGTAGATTGCTCTAGGTAGCATTGACATCTTCACAATATTTGTTCTTCCAATCCATGAGCATGGAATGTTTTTCCATTTCTTTGTGTCTTCCTCAATTTCTTTCATGAGTATTTTATAGTTTTCTGAGTATAAATTCTTTGCCTCTTTGGTTAGATTTATTCCTAAGTATCTTATCATTTTGGGTGCAATTGTAAATGGGATCTACTCCTTAATTTCTCTTTCTTCTATCTTGTTGTTGGTGTATAGAAATGCCACTGATTTCTGTGCATTGATTTTATATCCTGCCACTTTACTGAATTCCTGTATGAGTTCTAGCAGTTTTGGGGTGGAGGGGAAATTGGAGGTGGAGATGAACCATGAGAGACTATGGACTCTGAGAAACAAACTGAGGGTTCTACCAGGGAGGGGGGTTGGGGGATGGATTAGCCTGGTGATGGGTATTAAAGAGGGCACGCTCTGCATAGAGCACTGGGTGTTATACACAATGAATCATGGAACACTACATCAAAAACTAATGATGTAATGTATGGTGATTAACATAACATAATAAAATAAAATTAGAAAAAAAAGATTAAATATATTATATGTATGCTACTATGGAGTTAAGAGTAACCAAAAAAGGACTCAGTGGGAAGTTGACATTTTAACAAAATTGTAAGGAGAGGAGAGAGTCAGCCTGCATCTAATGGACCTGTCGTGTCTGTCCAATAGTGAGTCTCCAACATCTGTTCCAGCATTTCGGCATGCCTTTGCTCTGATTGATTGAAGGCCATGAATTAATAGCTGTTAAATACTTGGGATATCATTCCTAAGTAGACATCTATAGTTTTCTTGGCAAATTTCTCACCATCTTTTTTTTTTTTTTTTTCCTCTGAGACCAGCTATCTTTTTTTTCTGAATCCTAATGCATGTTTCTGAGTCCAAAAATGATGGACCAAGATAAAGGTTCAGCCGAAGCCTGACCAATCATAGGCCTTTTCAGAGATTTTAACCATAGATCTAAGGAAAGGTTCTCAGTGTCCTTCTGTCAGCACAATGGTGATACGCAGAACACAACTGTAGCCAAGTTTATATGTATATACATTATATATCATCCTCTTTTTGTGTGCCCTGGTTGAAGCTGAATTTATGGAACTTGTACAAAATAATTTTAAGTAACACAAGCAATTATGTACCAGACACTGTGGTAGGATATATAAAGTAAACACTGTTAAGATGTCTCGAAATTATTCCAGATAAACCTGATTTAATCACAAATCTAAAGCAGAGAGCATTCACTATCACATAAACAACCTCGTTTAATCCTTACAAAACTCAAATGTAACTTACTTTCATTCAGTGACTTCCAAAATCCATACAGACAATTAAGTTGCAGAATCATGATTCAACCTGAGACTCCAAAGCTAAACTATCAAAGTTATAATATTAATGATTCTTAGGTTGCCAAAATTTGGAAGAAAAATTATTGTTTATTCATTTTTTAAATTCTATAAATATTTATGGAGAAGTCAAAGATGAGAAACAGTATTAATAAAGACAGAATGCTGTATTAGTTTAGAAAAAGGGGAAGTTGGCATTTGGGCTACTCTATAAATATTGTAGGAAGAAAGGAAATGGGGATTATATTCTACTTGTTATTGTGTTCTTACTGTACTCTGCATGACTCTTCCCCTTTCCTTCCAACAAGACTTCTATTTTTTAAATCTTAATGCAAATGTAACAGGGAATTTGTTCCCAAAGTTAACTTCTCTCCCCATATAAAATTCGATTGGCATTTACAGTTATACAAAACTTTGGAATGTGACAGGTATTAAAAGGATTGGCAACTTCATCATGTAATGGTATTCTTCTAGCTCAGTAATATGGACAGTTTTCTTAAATTTATAGAAAACAAAGACATTAGTGTCCATGTGTTTAAAAATTGATTACTCAAAGCAATTTAGCTGACAAGTGGCAGAACCAGAACCATAGTCTAAATATTCTAATCCTGAGTGTTATATTCTCTCTACCTAAATACATACAAATGTATTATATTTAAGAGTCTCATGAATTTTTGTTTTTGTTTTCTTTTTTAAAAATCTGCTGTCTCTTAACTGTTTAGTTCTTTAGGAATTAATTTTGAGCAATAGGAATAGAAACAATTAGTTCTCTGTTGTTTCAAAAAACAGAAACTAAGACCAGCCCAAATGTAGAATTTACTGAAAAGACAATGGGACGTTCACAGGGAGGTTCACAAGAAAGAAGTCTGTGACTGTGGTGATGTAGACCTAGGATTTAATGTGTTATTAGGATGTCAGTTGGTGACTCTGTGTCTGCTCCTTTTCACTTGCCCTCAGAAGAAACACTCTTTCCTACTTGAGTCTCCAATCTGTGGATTTGATTTTTCTATTGATTCATAGTCTCGTGTTTGTCCTTAACTTAGATTTATGAAGGTACTGCTGCAGAACTCAACTCTAAATGAAAATTTAGCTCCACAGCCTACAGTATGTGTCTCTGAGTTCAATTAAAAAACAAACAAAAAGAGGGGCATATGGGTGGCTCAGTCGTTAAGCGTCTGCCTTCGGCTCAGGTCATGATCCCAGGGTTCTGGGATTGAGCCTCACATTGGGGTCCCTACTCGGTGGGAGGCCAGCTTCTCCCTCTCCTACTCCCCCTGCTTGTGTTCCCTCTCTCTCTGTGTCTCTCTCTGTCAAATAAATAAATAAAATAAAATAAAAACCCCCAAAACAAAAATAATAGTAATAATAAAAAAGATCAGTCTGCTCTGTAGCTAATTTTTTGACCCTGTTTAGCTCAAATACATACTCTGGTCTAACCAAATGTGGCCAGAAGGATGGATCCAATAATACAAATATGGGTGTCCCAGCATATTTATTATAAAGAATTTGCTCAGAGACAGTTATATGAAGGATTGTGAAATTTTGCTAGAGTTGAGAAAAAATTTACTTTAAATTTTTATTTTCCCTAAGAGGATACATTATCCACATACCTACTTGATCTCTTCTCTTCACTTTTGCCTCAGTAGACACAAGCAATATTTCAAGGCTTCCAGATGAAGGGGTTCAGAAAACGTTCAGTAAATGTGTTCTTCTGGATAAGGTCAAACTATTTTGCACCTAAGGAATTTCTAATAAAATCAATAGCTAGAATAAAATTTTATAGAAGCAAAACATGTGAACCATGACTGACAAAGCCGTGTGAGGTGTGACTGACAAAAACATTATTCAGGATTTCTTGGGAACAAATCAGCAAGTCTGGGCAAAACTACTATGGTTACGGTAGATTTAAAAGTATGGATCATTCAGAAATGACTAGCAGCTTCTGAATATCATGGATTTTGAGACTGGCTTTCTTTGTATTTTCCTATCATTTCATTTAGAAATAAAAACAGACTTACAGAACATTGCAAAATAGAATTCCTGTATACACTTCACATCCAGGTTCCCCAAATGTGAACAGCTTACCGAATAAAATATATATAGTCTATGAAACTTTCTGAACCATTTGAAAATAAGTGATGGGCATGACTCTTTCTGCCCCTAAATAATTTCCTAAAAACAAGGACACTCTTACATAATCATATATTATCAAAATCAAGAAGTCACCACTGATACAATAAAATTACCTGATCCCTAGATCTTATGCAAATTTTGATAATTTCTCCATTAATGTCATTTACCTGGTCAAGGATCCAATCCAATCACATGTTACCTTTAGCTGTGATGCTCTTTAATCTCTTTAATCCGGAATAGGTCTTTACTCTTTCTTTCATGACCTTGACACTTACAAGGCTTATAGAACCTGTCTCAGTTTAGCTTTGTCTGATATTTCCTCATGGTTCTATTCAGATTGTGTATTTTGGTGGAATATCACAAAAGTGATTGTGTATTCTTCTGAGTATATCATATCAGGAACCACATGATGGTGATTTGCCCCGTTATAAATGATATGAAATTGATCAGTTGGTGATGGTGGCATCTAGCAAGATTTATCTACTATAAAGTTACTGTATTTCTTTTGTAATCAATAAGTATATTGTGGGGAGATACTTTGAAACAATATCTGGTTTCTTCTTAAGCTTTCATCTCCTAATATCAAACATCCATTAATGTGAATCAGTTGTTGCTCTGATGATCACCAAGAGTGATGTTGCTAATTTTATTAATTAGCAGTTTATTAGTTCAGCCAGAACATGCTTTAAATGTTCTAAACTAGTCCTAAAACCAAGCAGAATGAATATTCCCAATTTAAAGTAATCAATTCAGAATTTTGTTTCTAAGCAAACTGCATTTCTACTTTCTCAGGGATATATACTGCTGAAATAATTACAAGCAAGTTTTCAGGGGAGGGATTAAAATGAGCAGAGGTAATGAAATTTGTATCTGCGGTGCTTTTGCATCCCTCCCGAGTCTATTCAGTAATCTGAAAGATTAACACATTTGCATTTTCTTTAAACTTCATGGTATATATATTTTTTTTATTTTGGTTTTGGTTTAATAGTGGGATTTTTTCCTTCATTCGTCTGTTTTCCTCCTACAGTTCTCTTTGTCCAAGAAACAATTCAGGTGTTAGATATCATCCATTTATTCAACAATGCCACACCAAGAAATGCTATAATCACTGATTCTGGATATAGCACAGTTTTTTTTTGTTTTTGTTTTTGTTTTTTTCAGTTTGCCTAATCACTTTTCCCTGTAAAACATTGTGTCTTTTACCTCTGTGAGCCCCATCCTTGCCTTTGGTCTGAGATGTCTTCACATGGGCTCCTTTCTCTCATCTATATTTACATATAAGCAAATGCTTTAAACGGACTCCCTGAGTTATTCTTTCACGTTAACCTGAAGTTCTCATTCTCTACAGCATAACTCATCTGTGTTAAATCAAATTTCCCCTAATTCAGTAGTAGTAAATTCCTTTTAAACTTATTATGTCTTTGAGTCTTTATATTTCTTTTATCAATAATATGTCAGAATCTGCAAAATTAGATGCAAATAATCTTTTAAAACCAAGATATGGAAACATTTATTTAAAATATTGACTAATCTGAAAATAAAAGTGATGATTTTAAGGAGATGTGCACTATTTTATACTATGTTTTTTTCCATCCCCTAAGCCTATCTCTATAATGCCTGTTTAGAAAGGTCATCTACAAGATACTAAAAAACATTTGGTAACCTGCTCTGGTCAGCATATTCCTGATTGGTCTAGGCTTGGTATAGGGTAGCAGGGGTTAGGGTGAGGAGTCTCTCAGTCTTGCTGGAGCTCTGAAGGAAGCTTGTTGGTGTTCTTTGTATTAGCCCATAGAAAACTGATACAAAATAAAATATATCAAGTTGAGTATAAGGTAGACTTATTAGTGTTCTTATTTGGCACAACATCTTGTTATCCTTTATTTATGTACTCCATATATTCTTGAAATCCAACTGGTTCATTAAAATCTGAAATGATTAAGATGAGTAACAGAGATACTCTAGTAAAGGAGACTCCTGAAATTTGACTACTTGTGAACCAAATGTGGAGATTTCACTGACTTACATTTTCAGGTATAATGAGAAAAAATGAGTCTTGGAAAAAAAGATGGAAATACACCAGTACCTATCTTATCATGACAAAGCTAAGCAGATTTCTACTTCTCGGGTTTTACTGTTTCCTTGCAAATAAATAGACCCTCACTATTTTAGAAAATCATGTAATGATAATACTTAAAGACTAAAAAATTCTTGATTTTGATATCAAAACATAAAAAATTTCATCTAAGGTGGTCAAATCCTAGAATCATAGGTGCTCAGCACTGAAAGGGACTTTGAAGGCCAGTTTCTTCTACTCCTCTGGCACAGATGTGGTTCAGTGCTACACAACTATATGCACTATTTTCTCAGGGCTTTGTGTGTCCTTTCCTTAGCTCATTCTTCCACATCCAAACCAGAATAATGTTTTCAAGCTTCTAAACAGGTTTTTTGATATAGCGATATTGCTCTGCACTAATATAAAGGAACATTTTGTATTTATTTTCAGTTCATCAGAAGGTCATTAGGGTCTCCTTCGTCCTGGTGAGAGAAACCAAAAGTTTTCCTAGTCTTTGTCGAATAAGCTAGTATTACCACATTCTTGCACTGCTTTTTGTTTGGTCTTTGTAAGTTTGCACATATAAATCCTTAAAAACCAAAGAGAAGAATCAATCCCTAGTGCTTCAGTACTCCAATTATCGTGCATGGATGCATTGTCTTTAAAAGAGCTCCACATTCGGGATGCATAATTTGAATTAGCATTGCATGGAAATATGGTTCAGATAGTCAAAGAAGAATAAAACCAAAATCCAGACTATAAAATTTTATCCTGACACTGTATATTCTAATAACTATAGACCCTGAAATGAGCTTAGATATGAAACCCCACACAATGAGGCTGATATCAAATTGGTGTAGTACGTGTTACAAGATGTGACAACTAATAATAACTTTCTGGTCGTAGTGTCTAAAGAAAATCTTTAGCAAGCACCATCGACTTCCAGACTTTTTAAACAGTTCTCAAACTGCTACGTTTGACAAAGCATTACTCTGCTGACCGTGTACAGTAAATAACCAAAAGCATGGAATGTATCATTGGAGGATCTACTGTTGATGAAATCATCGTGATTTTTATAGCTGAGCTCACTTTTACAAGCAGAAGTGCTGCTAGGGTCAAAGCCCTGTTTCATGTCATATGGCAATTGAACAAAGCTGAACACCCACCATGAGACACGGAGGGGGTCAGCTGGCATGGTGGCGGCTCCGCAATATCGTTTTGCCCACCCACACAGTGGGTTTTAAACCAGTAAATAAAGAACACAACAGTAGTTTTACAAATTACCAACTATAAACAATTAACTCATTAGATAAAAGAACTGAGAATTAAAAAAAGAGAAACAAATTGCACATGAATCTTAAATATACTGGAGAAATAAACCCTTTCCAAATGCAATGAACGGGGCAGAAAAAATAATCTCTTAAAATACTCTATGAGACAATATAGTCTGCTACTTTGAAGTGTCAGCCAAGAAACTATAGATCAGAACTAGATTTAACTACTAGTTTTAGCCATAATATTAACATGTAATACACTGTAGGATACATTTAGTACATTTCTTGGCATTCTAAAAGGCAAGCACTCCATGAAGTAGAACAGGCTATATATTAAGTGGTCTGACATAGAACACCTATGTCATACCCCAATTTCAGAATCTCACACAAAAATCTGACAATCTGATAAATGAAAGCTAGTGGGGTAGCTAGAATGATTTAAATAGTTAGGACCATTCTCGTTGACAGTTTTACTTGTTTAAAACAAAATCTTAATTCCAGTTGCAAAAGAGCTTTACTATGTTTTCTAAATTGATTAGCAGACGCGTTAGGAATTCTTTTTATTCTTTAAATAATAATATAACTAAATTTAAAAAAAATTATTTTAACCGAAATAATAAATGTGGATTGAAAGAAAACTTGCTTTGGATTACATTAGGGATGGGCCAAATAGTCCCATAGAGAGGCTATATACTTGTTATGAATAAAGTTTCTAGATAACTTCACAGGTAAGATATAATAAAAAATATATATATATATATTGTTTGTCTTTTCACCTGAAGAATTCTGGTGCTCTACAGCTTTAAGTTTCATTTAATCTATCATTCTTTTTTAGCAGCCTCTGTTTATTTTTCATTTGTGGGGTATCTCATACACATCTCTGCATGATATTTCTGTTGGCTTACTTTGTAAACTATCTGCAAATGTTTTGAAATAACCTAGAAACTGATTCCTATTGAATGCATGTGATTACCAAGATAAAAGATAATAAGAGAAAATATTATTTTAAAATGGGCCAGATTCTGCTAGAAGAATAAATTATTATTGATTCTTTCATCCCTCTGCTTTGAGGTTTTAGAGATAGCCATAGGGTCCAATGAAATTTAAAAGTTTTCAAAGATTCACTTGATGGTGATTTTTTTTTTTTTTCCTACAGCCTTCGTCAGTCTAGCCCCACTTCCTTCAGGGCCTCAAATAATCATTTTAGATTTTATTAAAGACAATAACAATAACCATGCAAAAATTCAAGCTCTCAGGATTAAAAAAAAAAAGAGGAGGAAGCCAATTTGTCTTCCATTAGTGCATTCTGATTACAATGAGCATGTTAACATGATTTCTTGTGATCAAATTCCCTTCTAACCACACAAAATGCCACCCTTTCCTTCCTGGTATGGCCTAGATTCTGGATTCCCACAGTTAGCATACAACTTTTAATTTGTCTTTGGCTATATAAGGAGAGAAAAGGGAAAAAGGGAAATGGAATTCTAGTTGACATGACTTCAGGAAGCAAAGAATAGATTGAAATGGCTGCTTTGTGAGAAAAGGCACTGGCTGATGAGACATCTAAGTAAGAGGACAAGAAGGTGGCATCTAGAAATTTTTCCTGAGGAAAGGTTCACAGGGAGCTAGAGATTCTGTGGTTTGCTACGGAAGAGTTTATAGAGACTATTCTTGAATATACAAAATTTGGACAGTATTTTAAGTATGAAAGAGGGAAAAACACAAGACTACAACAAGCTGAGATGAAAGGTGGACTTGATATAGAGGAAAAAGTCCTGGTGGTCAGCCCAAGGATGCACTGAACCCCACAGAACTGAGAGCAAACCTAAAGGCCAGACATCTAAGGAAGGTCCAGTATTTGTATAGTGCAACTAAATCCTTTGTTGTCATTTCAATAGTCTTCACTGTATCTGCACCAGGAGTAGATTCCATCTCAAGAAACCCCTTTCTTTGCTCATCTGTCAGAAGCAAACTCCTCATCTGTTCAAGTTTCATCATGAGATTTCAGCAAGTCAGTCACATTTTCAGACTTCATTTCTAATTCTAGTTCTCTTGCTATTTCCACCACATCTGCGGTTACTTCCTTCACTGAGGTCTTGAACCCCTCAAAGTCATTCATGAGGGTTGGAATCAACTTCTTCCAAACTCCTGTGAATGTTGATATTTTGACCTCTTCCCAACTCACAAATGTTCTTAGTGGTATCTGGAATGACAACTCCTTTCCAGAAGATTTTCAATTTACTTTTCCCAGGTCCACCAGAGAATCACTCTATGGCAGCTATAGCCTTACAAAATGTATCTCTTCAATATTAAGATTGAGAGTCTAAATTACCCTTTGATCCATGGGCTGCAGAATGGAAGCTGTGTTCACAGGCATGAAAACGTTAATCTCATTATACATCTTCATTAGAGCTCTTGGGTGAATAAGTGCAGTATCAATGAGCAGTCATATTTTGAAATGATTTTTTTTTTTTTTTTTTCTGAGCAGTAGGTCTCGACAGTGGGCTTAAGCAATTCTGTAAACCATGTTGTAAAGAAATGTGCTGTCATACAGGTATTGTTGTTCCATTTATAAAGCACATGCAGAGTAGATTTAGCCCGACTCTTAAGGGCGCTAGGATTTTCAGCATGGCAGATGAGCCCTGGCTTCAACTTCTTGTCCCCAGCTGCATTCTCCCCTACCAAGAGAGTCAGCCCTCCTCTGAAGCTTTGAAGCCAGGCATTGGCTTCTCCTCTCGAGCCAGGACAGTCCTAGATGGTATCTTCTTGCAATAGAAGGTTACATCTACATTGAAAATCTATTGTTTAGTGTAGCCACCTTCATTAATGATCTTCACTAAATCCCCTAGGTAACTGCTGCAGCTTCTACATCAGCATTTTTTTTTCCCCATCTGCAATCACAGAACTATTGCACTTTTTAAAAAACTGCTATGTGGATAACGCAAACATTTTTAAATGACTTGGGAAACAACCGGCACATCTTTACTAAGGAAGTCCCGCTTTCACTACTTTCTCTGCCCCCACCCTCATTGCTCAGCTGTACAATATCCATTTATCTACCTTGTTTCATATATCTGTCTCACAATCATCTGCCAAAGATTTGTTGCAAAAAAAAAGAAAAACAAAAAAAAAACCTCAACAATTAAACACACAATGGAAAGATGATTAGACATTTATAGGATTTGAAATGTTTAAATATAACACATAATAAAGGGTGATAAGAAGGGTACTTTTATGTTACAGAGACAGCTTCTTTGCTTCTTTCCTTTCCTCTGCTATCTTCATACTTTGTTTCTGTAGCTTCCTCACTTCTCTTGGCCTTCGTAGAAATGAAGAGAGTTTTCTGGATTAGGCTTTGGCTTAAGGAAATGTTGTGGCTGGTTTGATCTTCTATCCAAACCACTAAAACTTTCTCCATATCAGCATAAAGCTGTTTTGCTTTTTTGTTATTCTCGTGTTCACTGGAATAGCACTTTTAATTTCCTTCAGGAACTTCTCCTTTGCATTCACAACTTGACTGTTTGGTGCAAGAGGCCTAGCTTTCAGCCTATCTTGGCTTTCAACATGTTTTCCTCAGTAAGCTTAATCGTTTCTAGCTTTTGATTTAAAGTGAGAGGGGTGAAAATCTTCCTTTTGCTTGAATACTTTAGAGGCCATTGTAGGGTTATTAATTGGCCTAATTTCAAGATTGTTGTGCCTCAGGGAAGAGGGAGGCCCAAAGAGAGGGAGAAAAATGGGGGAACAACCAGCTGGTGGAGCAGTCAGAACACATAAAACATTAGGCTCGCAGTCTGATGTATGTGTCATTCATGGCACCCCCAAAATATTACAATAATAATAACTGAAATCACTGATCACTGATCATAATAAATATAATAATAATTAAAAAGTTAGAAATATTGTGAGAATTACCATGCTGTGGTAAAGTGAGCAAGTGTTGTTGGAAAAATGGAGCCAATAGACTGGCTCCATGCAGGGTTGCCACGAACCTTCAATTTATAAAAACATGGTATCTGTAAAGTGCAATAAAGTGAAGGTCAATATAACAAGGCATGCCTATACATCAGTGGGATGAGGTATCATCATCTGGAAATATTACATGTAAAGATAAATACTAAGGCATATTAAATTTCTAAATTCAATATCAATAAATAAATATCCTGTGGAGTGAAGAGAGGATCCCTATATGAATATCACCAGCCACAGAATTGCTTAGGTAGATTGAGCATATTGGGCATATTTTGTACATATTTTTCATTTAAGGGACTCAATCAAAGATGCCATAAATTGATTGGATTTAAGAGTATTGTTTTAAAGTTCCCCTTTCCTACTACCCCAATGGAAGCAAAGAGCACATTTTTTAATGTATAACATTTGGAACTGGGCATTTTTTCGTCGTTTTGTGATATGTATCCTTAAGTGGTTTAAAACAATCATTAGTTCTGATTTATGCCTTGTATATATAAAGAGTAAACTATTCTTTCACTGTAGTAGTTTCCAAGATACCATTTTATAAATGACAAAGTATCTAGTTAACAAAAGAAACTGAAGTCATTAATAAGGAAAACTGCTTTTCTGGAAACCCAAACATCTGACCAGCTAAGCTCTGAATAGAAATAAGCAATTTAAAATTTTATGATAAGGCAAATATGTTACTAGGGCACCACTGGAAGGACATATGTTGAACTTAATTTTTCCCCTGGGAGAGGGAATCTCCTTGAAGAGGGAATCCATCAATCTGAGACACAGACTGGGGAAGAGGGAAGACAGAAAAAATGTTCTTCCTCATTTAGGGGTGGATGTTGGGAGCGGATCCTATAGCTATTACAGAAAGAGGTTGTCCCTAAATAAAAATTCTGATATTCTGCAATCTATGTTTTCTAAATTCCTTCAGGAGGGTTTTCTTTTCAGGGTATACTTACAGGATTTTTTTGCCAGGGAAGTATACAGGATAATTTTTGCCTTGAAGCATATGGGATAGTTTCACATAGGTGTTTCTATGTAATTGTGAATGAGCTAATCAAAATCTTAGAAGTACAAAAAAAAAAAAATCTATAAAAGTAAGGGAAGTTATCTCCTCCTTCATTTACTTCCCACCAGCCCCCAACTATTTATATTGAACTCAAGAGGTGAAAATATTATTGAATAGACTTAAGGATTAATTGCAGAAAAAAATGAACCTGGTATATATAGTCCATAAAGCAACTCATCACAGAGCATATAATTATAAGAACACTGATTATAAAAATATTTTGATTATCTGAAAAACTATAATTGCAACTATATATTGCTCATCTGGTCAACTGACTGAAACAATATGATAAACACCCCATTTACTTGATAATGAGCTTCTGTAAATAGTTTATATTTTCCCACAATTATAAATAAAAAGTATTAACTAAATAAGGAGATATTTAAGAAATATTTTTTTAAAATCTCACATAAGTGATTATAATTCTGTTCTTGTTATCTCTTCATCTTAGCTGTTTAAATTCAGATTTAGAAAATGCTTATACCTCAAACAACATTTTTTTTTCATATTCTGTTTTAGATGTAGTTAGTTTTCCCCTCTGGCATGACATGGTAGCTACAGAAGCATGTCAGCTACTAAAGGAAATGGCTTCAGGGAATAAAAGTTGTAGATTTTCAAATAAGATAAGAATAGTTAACTATTCAATTTGACAGTTTATTCCTGGAAGTCTAACCCTATCGGGCTTTTAGTCACATTTTTTTTTTTTTAAGGAAATAAGATTTAATAAACAAATGAGACAATCCAAATGTTTTATATTTTTTAGGAACAACCTCAAAGAAGTAATGAAGTGAAGTTACTTGGAATAATTATTTTTCAAACTAATAATTTTATAAAACTATCACACCATATCTTTCTATTGTTTTGTACCAATGCATCTCTCAAAATTGCCAAAAAATAAGGCCTCTAAAGATGGTAGTGGCAATGATATTTCCATTACTGGTGATAACTAACATGATTTTTCAAGCAATGGAAGTTAAAACATCATTGAAATAATATCAGCATCTTGCTATAGTCTTACCAAGGGACAAAACTCTCAGGAGTCTAAAATACACACACAGTCAAAAATATCATTAAAATTTGGATAATTCAAAGAACATATCAGTGAACACTTTACATTTTATTTTTCATTATTCAGTATAGAGTCTCATTAAAATGCTCTGGAATGTATATAACAGAGCATCCTGCATTTAGATGACAAGGACAAAACATTCAGCTTTATACCTCCCATTCACTCAGCCATCTGATGAAGATGTGAGCTTCCCTGGGAAGGGAGTGTCCTTAGGATTGGCAGCTGAGACAGATCCTGAGGTTGCTAACAGGTAGAGGCTGTCTGCTGACTATCCTCTTTGTTATCCTCTTTGCCATTCCCTAAAGAGTCCTCCCTAGAACTGAGATTCAGGCAGTAGGTTTGCACTTCTATCACAAGGGTGGTAGGTAACAATAGAGAGTGTAGGAAGTGGTCAGATTTTGGATACAGTCTGAAGGTAGGGCTGGGAAATTTTCCTAATGGATTAAATGTGTGCAATGAGAAAAGTAGTTGTCAGGCAGATTCCTAGATTATTATTATTATTTATTTTTTTTTTTTTACCAGAGTTAATGCATGAAAAGTGAACTATTTTTCCAAAATAAGAGAGGGGTCAATTGGAAGGTAGAGAAATGAAAGTTTTGTTTGGAGTGAGTTTAGTTTGAGCTATGCATTAAACGCCTCATGTGGATGTCAAGTAGAGACTTAGATGTATGAGGCTAGTGAGGAGATTGGAGGAAGAAATATAAATTTAGACATCCTCACTGTCATAGGATTGGACAGGGATGAGGGTTAAGACAAGAGAAGAAAACCAAGGATGAAGCCAACACTTAGGGTTAATCTGACATTTAGATGATGGAATGATGAGAAGGATCCAGAAAGGAGACTAAAAAAACTTTCCAGGGAAATGACAGAGAACAAAAGAGGGAGACAAATGAAGATGTTTCAGGTTTGGAAGATACAGACAAAGATGTTTCTAAATCATTCAATCTGAATTTTTTCCTGTTATGATGAAAAAACCCCTCTCCTTTGATTAAAAAGGAATACAGTTGATTTTTGAATAGTGCAGTGCTGTTGAAATACAACATGAGATCTCTATAAAAACAAATGACTAAGCAACAGCCATTGGCTCTCACAAAGTTGTATTTAACTATAAAGATCCTTCTGCAAGTGAACTATAAATTAACTTTGACATAGAGGAGAAAGAGTTTAATATGTTTAACTGTAATGATTGCCCAGAAAAACATTCCAAATCCAGTCAAAATGTATTCTCCTAAATACACAAAACTGTGTTCTCTGCATAAGTTTCTGCTTGGTCAGTAGCTAATTTTACAGGCTGTCTTGCTTATGAAGGAATTGTTTTGTATTTGCGTAACAGAAAACTAATGATAACTTAGGTTTTTCTTTTGTGATTTTCTGTTGTGTTAACTGTCTATGTAAAACTGAATCTCAAAACAAAACTTGTAGATATATTTAGAGGATTTTTAAAATAATGAATTATTTTAAACTTTCCTTACATAAAAGTGAAAATTAACATGAAGCCCATTTGAGACACATTAAAAGAAATTAAGCTTTGTAGTAAACATATTAAATAATTGCCCATTCAGCCCTTGGGCAAACGCTGTAATGCCGTTTTATCACATTACAAAATTAGTATTGTCAATTAGTATTGTCTTAGATATATTGAAAATTCAATAGTAGGCTACATTTGAGGCAATAATTTTAAACATGAAACTAATGTGTGATAAAAAGTAATGAAAAATTATTTTGGGCACTTAAAAAAAAAACCTCACCTGTGTTGTGTCTACTGTTCATTGGTTTGTTTTCCTTTAATGACTATCTTCAAGGATATAATTGAAGTTAATATTTTATTCTTTCAGTGCTGATATATGGATTTAATACTCTCAAAATTTACTTTTTAAAATCCCCATATAAAATTAAATTTTCTAATTCTTACTCTTTCAGTAACATAATATTTATTGAAAAGGAGTCTTTGTTATGAGGAACAGCATTATATGTTAATTACTATATGACCACATGGGCCCTGGAAAAAATTTTCAAATTAAAATATTTATTTAAGTAAACCAAAATTATATTTGGGTACATTCAATCAGACTAAAATTTGTTTCTTGGGGAAATACTTGTGTAAGTTTCAATTTGTTAAAGGTTGTTTCAATCACAGTATTGTTTACTTTTAAGACATTGAGGATAGTATGAAATTTTTGTAATTTACAAAGACATATTGCAAGTTAAAAAACAGTTTACCCATGAAATAATTTCGGTATGATTGGAATTTATTTAAATTGTGTAAACGATGAAACCCTGCCATAACTCAGTAAGTAAAGTCCAAAAATTCAACTGTACGAAATGTCGGGTCATGGTACTGCATGGTTAACAAAAAACAATCATATTTTCAGTTGCCCTTCCAGTTACTATGTGGTAAAAGAAATAGGGAAAATCTTGTCATTTATTTGTTTTTATATATTAGGCCAAGTAGGAAAAGGACTGATATTACAATGTATACACCGTACAATGAACTGAGAAGACTGAAATGGTCACCAGACCACCATCTAACACTTCCTTCTACTGCCCCCATCACTACTAAGAAGAAATAGGCTTTCACTCCTCCTGCCCCTTTTTGAGAATTTGGGCTGGCCAGAGAGTTGGATTTATTCACCATTACCACACAATCTGTATTTTGATATGTGGGTGTTTTACTGTAGTTTGAAATACCATCTCCTCAACAGTCTTTATTTGTTGGTACATTCATCATCTTGCTTATTGCCAAGGTTTATGTAGTTGATCGGACTGGCTAGTTGATTATATTATTCTCTTCCTCATTGCCTTTCAGAGTGTTTGTTTAATTAATGAGAATCGTCTTTCCAACAAAAGAATAGCCTTCCCAACAAGAATGTAAATGGAGTAGTTGTACTTCTCTAAGGAAAATTCTAAACACATTGTGTATGTTTTTTAATCATTCGTAGAAACTGTAAAACTCCATTTTATTAAAACTGTGTTTTGTTAAAAAGCAAATGTTGCTATCTATCTATATCTATCTATCTATCTATCTATCTATCATCTATCTATCTAATCTATCATCTATCTCTATAAATTAGAACTCCATCTCAATCCACAATTTATTTCTACATTTACATTTTCTTCAACATATACTGGGCTTATGGTAGCTCATGAAGATACACATATGAATAATCACAGCCTTTTTGCCCAAGCTGCTCCTAGTCTTGTAGAGTGAAAAACAAAGAAAAACTCTAAGAAATGTGATAAAAGTTATAAAGGAATACTCACAGGCCTCAGTTGGTACCACCAAAAAGCAACTAGATTTGAAGGTAGAACAAGCCTAAATATAATGTTTGAAAAAGTTTTCAAAATTAAAACCTGAGATATAATAAAATAGATTTAAGAATTTGGTGTTCTTTTTTAAAGTGACCACTCATGCTAGAACAATTCTTTTCAAAGACTAGTAAAAGGGAATTCTTACTACCTTACTGAAATTATATTAAGGAAGAGAGGGGAAGATATCAGGAACAAAAATATTTCAATTACTTTTCTTTGATATATAGGGCTCTAGAATACTTACACTAGGGATTCATAAGACATACAAACTGCAATGTCATAATGAAAAGATGATTACATTTTATATATTTCTCCCATAGGGAAGAAAAAATATTATTTAAAATGAGGTTAGGCAGCAAATACAACTGTTTAATTTCATCATGGGTTTGGATGCTAGGCAAGGCTTTATTGCCATATTAGCAAGCATTATCTTTGGTGTGTTTTTCTACCAAGTCCTTTTTAACATTTCTTTGGGGAGATAAAAATAGAGATTATCAGAGCTCTTTTAATGCCTTTATCCAAACCAATTCCAAGAAGAAAATGCCAGAGACTTTACAATAAACAGTATTGCAGTGCTCTGATACAGTACACAGTACAAAAGAGAGAACATCACCCTCAAAGTGGCTCCATCTTTTGTTGTTACAATTCTACCAGGTTCTAGAAATTAATACAACAGAGGTGAGTAAGAGTCTCCAAAGTCCTGAGACTAGAGATAATTCCACTCTATTCAGGATTTCCCCATGTCTCAAAGTTCAAATTTGGGATATATTTATTTGAGGAAAAAATCTTGAGAAAAGCCTTCAACATGCACTCCATTTAAATCGTTTTGAATTCAGTGCTCCTGGATTATCTACATTTATTCCTGTTTAAGAGCTACATTCTTTTTCTAAAAATATTTATTTTATTCTATCTTAATTTGTTCCACTTAAATTATTATTATGACACATAATGTCTCCTAATATAATTTCAGTAAAGGCTGCTGATAAGGCTTTTAAATCATTAAATGAACAATTCTCAGTTTTCTTGGAAACTTGCCTCCTTATAATACATAACACTTCGTAATTTCTTCTTACAACACTCTTACTAATTTACTAAATTATGTACAATTAACCATCCTCTCTAGGTTCTTCTACCTTCTTGACTGCTCTTTCCCATTGTCTGTTGATTTCCCTCATCTTCTAACCTTATAAATGTTTGCATTCCCTGAAGTTTCATGTTTTGCCCACTACTTGTCTCTATGCTTTCTTCCTTAGCCATTTTGTCTGCTCCTTATATTTTCAATATATTTCAAATATGTCAAGCTATCAAATCTATAACTTAATGAAGCCTTCTCCCCTAAAATCTTCAAGTGTTGTATACCTCAATTGGAGGTTCAAATATTATATCTTATAACATGGTTTGAAAAAACTTTTCTCATTTTTCCAATTTGATTTGCAACTTATTTTGTTTATGTCTTATTTCCACTCTGTATTAGTCGAAACATGTTCTTGAGAGATAGTATTCAGAGTATAGCATGGAAGGAGAAAGATCTTGTTCTAAAGAGAATGTACTTTGTGCACACTTGATTCAAACCCAGCCAAACCTCATTTCTTCTAATCAGTACTCAATAACTGAATTGTCAAAATAATTTTTGGTAGTTATTATCTTTAAAAAGTAATTTTTCCATCGTGTTCTTTATTGTATATTTGAGATATATTACTTATATAAACTCTATATATGTTTATTCTCAGACTATTATATTATAAAGGAAAGTCTTTAAAATGATACAATAGTTTCATTTTTCCTAATGGATTCTTTTTTTTTTTTAAGATTTTATTTATTTATTTGACAGAAAGAGACACAGCGAGAGAGGGAACACAAGCAGGGAGCGTAGGAGAGGAGAAGCAGGCTTCTTGTGGAGCAGGGAGCCTGATGCGGGGCTCAATCCCAGGACCCTGGGATCATGACCCGAGCCAAAGGCAGATGCTTAATGACTGAGCCACCCAGATGCCCCTTTCCTAATGGATTCTTGATGAACTATCATAAGGATAAATGAGGTTAATTCACATATTTAATTTACAACTTGATATTGATGTAAGTTTTCCTAAACATGAGTCTCTTTCACACATAATTGGTAAAGAACAAATTATATATAAAGACACTTTTAGAACTACTTGATTTTATAGTGTATTGTAGGTATTTTTTATAAGCAGATGAACTATCATTGCTCAGCGGAGGACATCCTCTGAATATAGATGCTTACTTACTAAAAATTACTGATGCATTAACCCAGAGCTATGTTATTGAAACATAAATGCTTTTGAAATAGCTGAAGACTTTCTCTAATAGAGAAAGTTGGGAACATTTTGAGCTTCATTGTTTTGGGCCAGTTTTTTTTTTTTTTTATGTTTTTTTTTTTGGCTGGCCCAGAATGAGTTTTCAGATTCTTTTAAATATGTTAATTATTTGATTACTGATTCTTCTGTCAAAAAAAATTGTTTGTGTGCTTCTGACTATAAGTCCTTTGGATCAACACTAGAAAATGTATTCTCATGTAGTTGGATCTAGGAAAAAGCATAATCTAATTTCAAATTTTATTTCTTTATGAAAACCAGTTTGTTCCAAAGGCAATTCATCTGGAGATAATAATATGCTATTTTCCTTCTATTAACCTACATCTTTTCCCCTTGAGAATGGATATTCAGAAATGAGCTAATAGTTATATTTCAGTAAGTAGTGGTAGAATGGGATTGGCATATGATATGTTTATACCATGAGAGTAAAATAATAAATACCACTTAATTCCATATCTACTAAAAGAAGATATATATTTCATTATTAATAATTATTATCAATTTAGAACAAAAGAAATAAGTTGAAAAGGAGATGTTTACAATAGCTCAAAATCTTAAAATAGATACAACCTACATAGACTAAAATACAATAAAGGTTTCATAAAATCTCACTGAGCAAGAAACCAGAAAAGAATGCCCTTCTGTTCTTTAGTTTGTCTATTCTTTTAAAAAATCATTGATGTTTACTATAATATCTTAAAGAGACATTCAGTAATATCCAAAAAAAGATGGAAAGGAAGATACTAAAGGACACTTGTGTCAGTGATCGTCTAGTCAAGAGACATAAATCACAGAAGTTCTTTTATTTTTTTGAAGTATAATTGACCTAAAATATCCTATGAGTTTCAGGTGTACATCATAGTGAGTCAACATGTTTATACCTTACAAAGTGATCCCCACAATAATTCTAGTTACCATCTGTCACCATACCAAATTATTACCATTCCAGTTCTTTTAACAGAGAGAACTTTATATAAAGAATGGTTAAATAGCTATTGAAAAATTTAGACATATTAAAAGAGAAACTAAGGTATTATGTTGGAAACAACTGTAGGAAGCAGATGTCACCCCTAGAGCTAGGACAATGAGGGGAAGAGATTGGGATTACTGAAACCTTTGAAGTTTGAAGAGGGGTCTTCCTAAGCTGAACTCCAATGTCCCAGGGGTGCTATTTGTCTGGTGTTGTATCTCAGAGCTTAGAAAAGGGGCTCTAAGGACTGGAAATCAGACTTCTGAGGAGGGATGCTGGCCACTTCATGCTAGTATAACTAAAAGGTCATAAGTTCAAGTATTGAAAAAATTCCCAACAGTTGCGACTGCAATGAACCTGCCATTGCCGACTCGAAGAACCAAGGCTGTGTGCCGTTTACAGGAATGGAAAGTCTAAAGAAGCAAAGAGAAAGAAATTATTCCTTTCTCTTCCAGCCTCCCAATTTTCCTTCTGTTGGCAGAGCCTAACAGGAAATAAACTGACAAAGCAGAACTGAAGTTTGCAGAGTTCTAGTCCCCATATCACAAATCACTGTATAGAAGGATGGATCACAAGTGAAGAAAACTAGCTTAACAACTTGCACAACTGAACACTAATGATGGCAAAGTTTTGGAAGTGAATTATAAAATTGTGAAATCAAATTGAAATAGCAAGTTTTGCTGACCTGCTCTAAATCTTAAAAAGGACAGAATATGCTGAAATTTGGAGAATATCCAAAGAAGTTGCTGAGTGCTATTCTTAACTAAGTTCTCGTGAAAGATACAATGAATCTGAACCTCAACAAAGGAAAAGAAAATATATTAGCAAAACTAAAAAAGAATAATATTCATACTTGTCTATCCTCCAATACACACATACAAAGTGTGAAGGTCATGTCTACGATAAAAGATGGCCAAATGAGTTAAAGAAAAGGACAACTTTGCAATCTCACCATCAGAAGGACACAAGAATCAGATTTCTCAACAGCTATGTACAATGTATGTTTATAGTCCCTCGGAGAGTATCCTGTGCTTACTTATGTTTACAAAAGAGAAAAATTCTGTTAGATACAACATAAACCAACTATTTATTTCCCCCCCAATTCCTTGAAATCTTATCTAGATTCATCCAAAATATATTTGGTTTTCATAATAAAATTACAACCTAGAAAGGCAGTCATATTTGTTTATAAACTATGAGCTTGTCTTCTACACTTCTCCTTTATTTTTTTTAAGAGGTGAACTATCACAGAATTTTTGACCAAAAATTATGGTCTTTAGTTTCAGGTGAAAGAAAACTGGAAGAGAGAAAAGATGAGAGTTCCTGCAGAGAATTTTTTTTTTCAGAGCTCATCTTTATGCTGAAAAGTTCATAGCTTATTTTAATTTATTCTTTTTTTAGAGAGAGAGAGTATGAGAGAGCAAGGCTAAGTGGAGGGAGGGGCAATGGGAGAGAGAGAATCTCAAGCAGGATCCAGGCCCAGCATGGAACCTGACATGGGGCTGGATCTCACAACCCTAAGATCATGACCTGAGTCAAAACCAAGAGTTGGACACTTAACTGACTAAGCCACTCAGGCACCCTGAAAGGTTCATAGCTTATACTACATTCATCTCTAATGGGAAGTTACCAGTGTAAAAATAAGTAACCATTGCTAGTTTGATCAATTATAACTACAAACACACACACACACACACACACAGACGTATATACACACTTAGGAAATATAAATATAAAGGATATACATCCACTTCAATTTATCTCTTATTGGTGTGCAAAATTATAAGTAAATATAGGATACTATCAAATATATATATATATATATATATATATATATATATATATATCTCCATATATATATAAATTTTGTTGCACGGTAGTATAAATCTAGAAGAGCCATATAAATAGTTATTTGATTATAAGCCTTTAAAAAATGGCTAACATTTATTGAGTGCCTTCTAAGTATCCAGAGCTACTCTAGGTGTTGTAGATACACAGGTGAAGAAACAAATACTAATTCATGCCCTCACGTAGCTTACATTCTAGTGAGGAGAAATAGTCAACAAATACATATAGTATGTTACATGGTAATAAATTATATGATGAGAAATAAAGCAGGGAAGAATTCAGACATTGTTACTAAAGGGGAGAGTTATTATAATGTAGGGTAATAAAGGAAGAAGGACTCACTGAGAAAGTACCTTAGAATATACACAGAAGGGAGAAGGAGATAGTGAACATCAACATTATCTAGGAACACCATTCCGAAAGGGGAGAGAGTTAAGTGCAAAAATCCTAAAACAGGTACAAGCATGGAGTGTTTGAGTAACTGAAAGACTGATGTAACAAGTTAGTAAGAGAAACAAAATAAGAGGTCATATAAATAAGGAGAGTCAGATGATATGGAGACTTGTAGAGACTGGTCTGGCAACTGTAATCCAAGGAAGTCATAGCAACAGCAGTCTTAACACTAGCTGTACATCAGTTTAAAGCCAAACTTCTTCACATTTCACATTTCTTCCACATAACTAACTCCCTTAATTGATTTTTAAAATAAGCATTGAGGTCTTCATATAGCAATTATGGGAGGGAGGACAAATCAAAGCTATTTCTGAGTTTAGCCTGAAATGAAGAGGAATAATAGCTCAGGTTAAATGGCTTTTTAGGTTAAATGGAGTGGAAATCATTGTGACATATGTAAATTGAGCCAATTGTGTCAAGCAATAAATCATAGAAATACCAGTTAACAATTATCTTCACACTAAATTAATCTACATACTTTCTTCTCTTGATCCTTTCCCCTCCCCCAATTTCCCTTCTAGAAAAGTTCTTTATTTTGTAAAAGTAACAAGCAAGTTTTACCCAACTCAATTTCAGTCAAGGAAAGAATCATCAGTAATACCTGAAAGCTTGAATGTGTAACTTATATAGGAAAACAACCAACATTTGCCCACTTATATTTTTTGAAAAAAGATGTATATAAATTAATTACTGAATAAATAAATAGGGGAGGAAACACAAATCTTCATTACAAGACAAATTTTTTAGAGATAACTTTAAAGCTTTCTTAAAGAACATAGAAGATTTGAATAAATAGAAATACATAATATACTGAGGAATAGGACAATATTATCAATTATTTCAATATTAATATAAAGGCAACAAAATTTTGACTTGGACATTTTGAAAAACTGTATCTTAAAATTTAAAGGAAAGGCTAACAATAGATGGATATCTAAAATTTAGATAAATACCAGAGAAGCTGGAATTGACCTATTATTTATGAAGATATAAATGCTATTATAATAAATCATAAAACACTACAATAGAAGCATAAATATATCAATGGAACAGGTCCAGATTTATATGGAAACGACATAAGAATGTTAATGCTATTAACATAGAAAGGCAAATTAATAATGAAAGGGGAGGATGGGCCAATTGGATGATGGGTATTAAGGATATTAGCACTGGGTGTTATATGTAAGTTAAGAATCACTAAATTCTACTCCTGAAATCAATATTACACTATATGTTAACTAACTGTAATTTAAAGAAATTTAAAGAAAAAATTGAAAAAACAGAATAGTAAATAGAGTTAGGTAAACTAGCTCACACTATAAAAAATGAAATATTTCCTAATACATGGAATCATGGCAGGTAAAAGCTTAAATATGAAAAGTAAAGTTTTACAGTATATCTTTTTGAATCAGAGATTGGAAAATATTTCTTTTTAAAAAAATTTCTAGAAGTACACACTAAACAAAGAAAGAAAGAAAAGATGAAATTGATTAATTTGTTTTAATGGACACAAACATTTTATTTTTTAAAAGATTTTATTTACTTGAGAGAGAAAAAGAGCGTGGGGGTGCAGAGGGAGAGGGAGAAGCAAACTCCCACTGAGCAAGGACCCCAACACAGCCAGATCCCAGGACCCTGAGATCATGGCCTGAGCCAAAGGCAGACATTTAACTGACTGAGCCATTCAGGTGCCCCATAGACACAAACATTTTAAAGAATTAAAACCAATTTTATAAAATCTCTGAGAAAAAGAGGAAGAGAATACTTCCTGATTTTTTGATGACAATAGTACTTGATACAAAACCATATAAACAGTACAAAAAACAAGAATAGATTGACATCTCAAGAAAAAAAAAAGAGAGAGAGAGAGAAGAATAGACTGACATCTCTAATAAGCATAGATACAAAAGTCCTCAACAAAGTATTAGCAAATCAAACTCAGCGTTACATAAACAATTATAGATCATGACCAAGTGAGGTTTATTCCAAGTTTAAAAAGCTGGTTCAATATTTGAAAATTAACCAATGTAATTAACAGACTAATATAGAAAAATAATATAATCATACTAATGGATATGGAAAAATATTTGCATAATCCAATATTCATTAATGTCAAAAACTCTTACCAAGTTAAGAATGAAAGTAACTAGAGCATCTACAGAAAACTTATACCTAACTTCATAATGGTGAAAGACAGAATGTGTTCCTTTTAAGATCTGGAATATGTCAAAGATATTTGCTCATACCACTCTTATCTAACCTAGCATCAGAAGTTCTAACCACTACAATAAGAAAAAAATAGAAGGAATACAGATTGGAAAGAAAGATATGAAACAGTCCATAATTGTAGATGATTGTCTATATAGAAAATCCCAATAAATCTACCAAAAAAACTCCTGGAACTAATAAGTTAGTTCAGCAATTTTGCAGGATGCAAGGACACAGATGAATCAATCACATTCCTGCATAGAAACAATTAACATGTGGGAACCAAAATTCAAAGCATAATACTATTTATAATCATGCCAAAGAACCTAAAATACTTAGTTATATACCTAACAAAACATGTATAGAATCTGTACGATGAGTTTTTTTAAAAGGTGATGAAAGAAATCAAAGAAGACCAAAATAAATGGCGAAAAATATTGGAAGACTCAACTTAGTACAGATGTCACTTCTCCCTCAAATGATTTAAAGCCTTATGCAATTCATATAAAAATCTAGTAAGGCTTTTTTTGTTGACGTAGACAAACTTATTCTAAAATTAATGTGGAAAGACATAGACTCTAGAATAGATTTAAAATCTTGAAGAATAGGGGCGCCTGGGTGGCTCAGTTGGTTAAGCGACTGCCTTCGGCTCGGGTCATGATCCTGGAGTCCTGGGATCGAGTCCTGCATCAGGCTCCCTGCTCAGCAGGGAGTCTGCTTCTCCCTCTGACCCTCCCCTCTCATGCTCTCTATCTCATTCTCTCTCTCAAATAAATAAATAAAATCTTTGAAAAAAAATAAAATATAAAATAAAATAAAATCTTGAAGAATAAACTAGGGGGTAGGGAAGACTACTTTACTTGAGATGAGGTCTGCTATCTAGGCACTGTAAACAAGATAAGTGTGGTAGAAAGATATTATGGTAGAGGGATAGACACATAGATCATTGCAACAAAATAGGGAATCCTGAAATAGAGGCACATAAATATGTTCAATTGATTTGTGATAAAGATGTAAAAGCAATCCAATGGAGAAAGGATAGCCTTTTCAACAAACAGTGCTAGAACAACCGGACATCTCTAGCTCTCTCCCACCCTGTGCAAAAAAACCCCAAAAACCAAAAAAACAGAATCTCGATTCAGATCATGACCTTTATATAAAATATAATTCAAACTACAATAGGTGTGGGCAAGGATGGGGAGAAAGGGAAACCCTCTCACACTGTTGGTGGGAATGCAAACTGAGGCAGCCACTCTGGAAAAGAGTATGGAGTCTCCTCAAAAAGTTAAAATAGAACTACCCTATGATCCAGCAATTTGCGCTAGTAGGTACTGACCCAAAGGATACAAAAATACTGATTCAAAGGGATACATGCACCCTGATGTTTATAGCAGCATTATCAATAACAGCCAGCTTATGGAAAGAGCCCAAATGTCCATTGATTGTTGAATGGATAAAGAAGAGGTGGTATATGTATGGAAGAGGTGATACATGTATCATGATATACATATATCATGGAATATTATGCAGCCATAAAAAAAGATTGAAATCTTGCCATTTGCAACAATGTGGATGGAGCTTGAGTGTATTATAGTAAGCAAAATAAGTCAGTCAGAGAAAGACAAATACCATATGGTTTTACTCATATGTGGAATTTCAGAAACAACACAGATAAACATAGAGGGGAAAAGAGAGAGGGGCAAATGATAAAACAGGCTCTTAGCTGTAGAGAACAAACTGAAGGTGGCTGGAAGGGAGGTAGTGGAGGGAAATGGGTTAAATGGATGATGGGTATTAAGGAGAGCACTTGTGGTGAGCATTGGGTGTTATTTGTAAGTGATGAATCACTAAATTCTACTCCTGAAACTAATATTACACCATATGTTAACTAACTGAAATTTAAATAAAAACTTGCGGGAAAACAAAACAAAACAAAAAAATGAATCCAGATTTACTTATTTATTTGTTTGTTTGTTTGTTTATTGACTTGTTTGTTTAAGAGAGAGAAAGCACAAACAGGGTGGGGGGAGGGCAGAGGGGCAGAGGGAGAGGGAGAAGCAGACTCCCCGCTGAGCAAGGAACCCGATGTAGGACTCAATTCCAGAAACCTGAGATCATGACCTGAGCTGAAGTCAGATGCTTAACCCACTGAGTTGCCCAGAGGCCCTGAATCCAGATTTAAATGAAAATATAAATATATAAAATTTTCAGGAAAAAAAATATAAGAAACAACCTTTGAGATCTAAGGCTAGGCAGAGAGTGTGATTCATAATAAGAAAAAATAATAAATTAAAATTGTTTGCTCTGTCATGGACCCTATTTAGAGCATGAAAGCACAAATTTCCAACTTGAAGAAAATATTTGTAAACTTCATATCAGACAAAAATAGTATCTAGAATGTAAAAATGACTCTCAAAATTCAATAGCTAAAACACACACACACAACCCAACAAAAAACAATGCAATTAGAAAATGTGCAATTAGAAAATGCAATTAGAAAATGTGCAAAAGATAAAAATAGACGTTTCTTCCAAGAGGATATACAGATGGTAAATAAATACATAAAAAAGTGTTCAACATCATTAGCCCTTAAGGAAATGCAAATACTAAGCCACAATAACATATCAGTACACAACTATCAGAATAACTAAAATTAAAACAAAACAAAACAGTGACAACACCATATTCTGGCAAAGGTGGAAAAAAATATATCAATTTAACAATACTGGTGAATACTGGGAATATACAATGACATAGCCACTCTGGGTAACAGACTGTTGTTTTTTTTATAAAACTAAACATATAAATATCATACAATCCAACAATTGCACTCTTGGACTTTTATCCTAAAGAAATGAAAATTTATGTTCACACAAAAACTTGGGCACTAATGTTCATAGAAGATTTGTCTATAACAGCTGAAACTGGAAATAACCCAGATATCCTTTAATGGGTGAATGGTTATACAAACTGTGGTATATCTATATGATGGAACACTACTCTGCAATAAATAGGAACCAACTATGACACATGCAACTGCTTAAATGAGTCTCCTGACAATTATGTCGAGTGACAAAAAGAACCCTATAAGTTTACATTCTGTTGGATTCTGTTTATAAAACACTCCTGACAAAAGTATAAAAATAGAAGTAGATTAACTAGTGCCAGGAGTTAAGAATGGAAGGATGGGTGTAGCTGTAAAAGGACAACAGAAGAGAGCTTTTTGATGATGTAACCATTATGTATCTTGACTATTTCAGTATCAATAACCTGGTTGTGATTTTGTAGTGGAATTTTGCAAGATGTCATCATTACAGGAAACCAATTATCCTGTATCATTTCTTACTACTACATGTGAATTTGTAATTATCTCAAAATAGTTAAGTTAAAAAATACACATATTTCTTTAATGTGGATATTATAGATGATATTAAGACTCGGTTGACAGGTTGGAAGAAGATGCTTACACTCCCTAAATTTGAGAAGCACTAATATAGAGACTTCAAAAGAAATTATTGCAATAAATAGAAATGAGCAAGCTATAAAATATAGGTAAACTATGAACATATAATTCATATAAAATAATATTCAAATGGATAATAAGGATATAGAAAGATGTAAAAATTCACTGGGAATCAAATACAAGAAGATATTACCACCCACTCACCAGGTCGGCAAAAATTAAAAATTCAAACTCTGTCTACTGTTTAGAGAGAGGTGGGAAAATGTAATTCATGTTGCATTTGCATTTGATGTGAGAAATACTAGTACAGACTTATAGACAACAATCTTATAGTACTTAGTAAAATTCAACATGTATACCTATACATATGCATCACACACATGCATATTCACCACAAAATCTAAGACCTAGCAACCTAGCAATCCTTCTTTGTACATAACCCAGTATAATTCACACAGTATTCCATTAGGGGATATGTACAAAGAAGTTCGTCTCAGTGTAGTGTAGTGTGTAGTAGAGAGAAGTTTAAAACAATTTAGTTATCTAGATATAGACAGAGTAAGGTGGACAAATCTTATTATAGAAACAGAATATTGCAATCAACTTTAATAAAAATTTTGGGAATCTATCTATCTATCAAACAAATCCATGCTACCAATTTACAAGTACATATGCAATTATAATGATATGTATCTAACACATTAAAGGGTTTGACAATCTATGGTGGGGTAGAAATGGGGTTAAAAGGAATAAATAATAAAATAAATGAAAGTGATGTCATTGAAAAATTGAATATTTCATTGATAATGCAGTAGATCATTGTATAGGTCTTTCCCTCCTGTTCTAGAAATGGTGACCAGAGTCCAAAATCAAAAGCAAAGTGATCTTAATTACCTGGTATTTTACAGACTTACCAATAGCCAAGGCCTGGCCCTTCTCAGAGGGCTTATTACATGTTCAGAGATAGCTGCACCAGCTGGACTACCTCTAACCACGACCACAGCAATCACTTATCCCTCAATTCACAGCTTCTAAAATATCCAAAATGACTAGAGTGGTGGGGGAAGTCCTCTACCAAAGAGAGATTGTAGTAATTCTTTCCTGATTTGCCCCATGTGATGAACTATTTCCACCCCATAAGCCAAGTGAATAATGAAAATCTCTAGAGTCACTTATAGAGCTTGAGAGAGCTGAGATATCTACACCATAAATTCTGTAGTATTATTTTACTTTGAGGAATATATTCCAGAGACAGAAAGAATGAAATCCAGGACCAGAGATATCTTTGTGCCCAGTCTGAATCTGCCAGGTTTCTTGGAGAAATAACTCTATGCATTTATGAACAACATACTGTATAAATAAATATGAGGTCTGTGTTGGTGAGGATGTGGAGAAAAGAAAACCCTAGTACACTGTTGGTGGGGATGTAAATTGGTGCAACCACTGTAGAAAACAGTATGGAGGTTTCTCTAAGAGTTAAAAATAGAAATACCATATAATCCAGTAATTTCACTATTTGGTATCTACCCAAAGAAAGTGAAAACAATCATTTGAACAGACATATGCACCCATACATTTATTGCAGCATTATTTACAATGGACAAGGTATAAAAGCCACCTAAGTGACCACTGATAGATGAATGGATAAAGCAGATGTGGTATACATATATACAGTGGGATATTACTCAGCCATAAAAAAAGAATGAGATCTTGCCATTTGGCACAACATGGATGGACCTAGAGAGTATTATGCTAAGTGAAATAAATCAAGCATAGAAAGACAAGTACCATATGATTTCACTTACATGTAGAATCTAAAAAATAGAACAAATGGACAAATAAAAAAGACTCTTAAATATAGAGAACAAACTGGTAGTTGCCAGGGCAAGGTAGATTGGGGAATGGGCAAAATAAAGGGGATTAAGAGGTACAAACTTCTAGTTACAGAATAAGTAAGTCATGGAGATGAAAAGTAGAGCATAGGGAATACAGTCAATAATATTGTAATAATGTTGAATAATGACAGATGGTAACTACACTTATCTTAGTAAGCACTGAGTAGTGTGTTGAATTGTCAAATCAATATGTTGTGAAGCTAAGACTAATATAACATTGTATGCCAATTCTACTCCAATAAAAAAAAAGTCTGAGTCACACATTCAGTTATATGAAGTCCAGAAATCTGCAATGCAAGGTCATGTGGATCATGACACTGGTCTGATACTTCTTTTGTTGAAAGAGCCTTATTTGTAATAATTTCATCCAAAAAGGAATATATTTAATGTCAATTTGTCTGGCCATTAAGTTCCTAAAAAGGTGCACTCACAATTTAAAACAGACTATAGGCCAAGAAGATTACACTAAAAGACATTTATCATCAATGTTTCAAAAATGATACTCTTTAGAAATTTATAGAAAAAAATTTCAAAATATAAGAATTATGTAAATTAGAAATCTGCAATCCATCTTTCATACCCCATTGTCTCTTACCCCTCCTATTTGATCTATCACCATACCTTAAATATTTTATGGACCGTTTACTGCTTTAAACACATCCACTTTTGGCCATATCAACTGCCATCATCCTAGGCTAAGCTAGCATTATCTCTAAACATCAGTATTCCAATTGCCTCTAGACTTCCATAATTCATGTTGGTTCTTTCCAGTTAGTTTACTACACTGAAGCCAGAGTGCCATTCAAAAATACAGTTTTAATCATACTGTCACCCTAGTGCTACACTCTATCCTCACTTAAAATATTTCATGGGTAGGGGCTCCTGGGTGGCTCAGTTGGTTAAGCAACTGCCTTCAGCTCAGGTCATGATCCTGGAGTCCCAGGATCGAGTCCCACATTGGGCTCCCTGCTCAGTGGGGAGTCTGCTTCTCCCTCTGACCCTCTCCCCTCTCATGCTCTCTCTCACTCTCTCTCTCAAATAAATAAATAAAATCTTTAAAAAAAATATTTCATGGGTATTATATAGTATACATGTTAGAATCAAGAAAATGAGGAAAAAACTTCATGTAGCCTTCAAGTCTCTGCATAAGAAGGAGTCAGGATATGTCTATTGGTCAAACAAAATTAAATTCATTAGGTATACCACAATTTGGGGAAATGTCACCTTGACAGAGTCTTCATAGTATCAAAGAAGGCCAGGGGAGAATATTTATGAAGTTTTGAAATCTGGACTCAAGTGGTATAAAGAGAATCTTTCAAGACACGGAGCTTATTAGGATTGGGCACATTTTGTATCATAATAATAGCTGAAGCTTTAGGGACCCAGCTTAGAAGTTGAGTTTTAAGTAAAGTCTTGTTTGATAAATGAGTTGGTTGTCTAGGACAGCAATGCATTCTTCTGTTCAATGAACTATTTCCCAGATTAGTGTGTTCAGATAGATTGGTCTGTAGGAATTTACCAAAGGAACCAGAGAAGTATTTATTGGTTTACAGCCTATTTTCCAGAACAAGAATTTTTTGAAGGCAATAGGAAAGTCTTGTTGATTCAGGTGGCCTCAGTTCTCAGTCCTTGATAGTTAAACTATGTGGAGGGGGAAGGTACCAGTTCTCATTCTTCAGCTAGAGTTTATACTAATTTTCCTCTTTCTCCACCGGCCACAGTTCTTACATATAATCAGGGACTTGTTTATACCATGGTCCCTCTTTCAGTAGTGTTTTTGCATATGCATTCCTTCTATGTAGAATGCTCCTTCTTTCCCCTTTTCACATCTTAAACTCCTATGTCTTCCTCATAGCTCAGTAATTACTTCTTGAAGTCTTTCCTGACACTTCTGACTTGGTTAAACCAGTCTATTTTGTGCTTTCCTAGTTTCACGAATTTCTCATTTGTAGCACCAGTATAACTTTATTTTGTTTGTTTGTTTCTTTGATTAAAGGATAACTCTTCCACTAGACTAAGATTTAAGAGGTAGGTTTCGTTTTGGCTTGGCTCCCTCATAGACCCTCGGTATCTATTACACTATCGGCCACATATTAGTTACTCAAATATTTTGGATGAATGCAAAATATCACTCTACCTAACACTTCTGAATTTACCCTCTACAAAAATTAATATCCAGACCTAAACCCTTGGGCCATGTAATTATCTCCAGGAATCTTGAACTTATCACTGGAAAGAAGATTCTATGGAGTAAAGAAGTAGTTTTTGCAATAAGCAGGGTGGGGACTAAGAATCTAAAATTTAAATGTTTAAAGAGTATGACCTCTTTTAAAATCCAAAATTGCTGAATTGGGACTTATCAGTATGAAAGATGTTAACCAAACTGATTTATGATTAGTAAGATTATTCAAAACACTTTATTATATAAGGAAAAAATATTCAAAACAGGAAAATTTTTCTCACTTTTCTTTTCACAGTATTTTCTCAAAAGGATATTGTGTAACCAAATGTAAATATGGAAATCCAAGTTTAGCATCTGTGAACAATAAGAAAATGCTTTATTCATTATAATCAGAGATGCTGAAAAATTAAATATGAGACCAATAATTTAAAAGCATGTATTTTTTTCCCTCAAATTCAGTTTATTTTATGTCATGGGAGAAACCATCTATTGAGTATACAAGCACACACATACACATACACAAACACATTCTCAAGATATATGAGGGAAAAGAATAAAATATTAAATAATTTAAAGAATAAACCAAATAAACCATTTGTCAGTTTCAGCAGAAGGCCATTGGCTAAACTTTAGTGAACTGAAATTACATAACATTTATTAAGCATCTACCAAGGCCTAGCACTAAACAGCACTGCAGATATAAAAAGAGAGCATGAAGGAGATAAAGTCTCTCTCTTTCCCAACTGGTTCTAAACTAGAGAAGATAAATAAATAAACAGCTAAATGGAATATATGTATATATGGCCAAGTGGTAAAGAAAGCATAATACATATAGAGATGACCATGACTGACATACCTATAAAGTAGATTTATGAAAGATTTGGATATTAAGGGAAAATTAGAGAAGATTAAATACAAAAGAGAGCCTTAGAAGATATTACAACACATTTGTTTATGCTCATCTTAAGCATTTTCTTTCTAGGTCAACTCATTTGCATGTAGTCTCTTAAGAAAAAAATTCACTCTCAAGTCTTATCATACAGTTTATAGGGATGTGCTGCTTGTAAGGACTTAATTCATATAATTAAAGAAGCAGAGTACACAAAACACAAATAAGGATGTACCAAGAGTGCATTGACATGATAAAGTGGTGAGTATGAATTTCACAACTATGGAAGCTAGGCCCATCAAAAAAACAAGTACCAAAATTGGGAAACATTTTTTCATGGAACCCTGTCATTTCTTCACATTTTATGAGAAGAAGCACTTTTTTTTAGATTATCTTTTCAAGGATATTTGTAAAAGGAACAGCCAATAATAATGTTCCTTCCAGATCAGAGAGCAGGCAGGCTTACTGCTCGTTATAAAAATTAGAGTTCCCTTAACTCAAGGTTCCTCTCCCTTACTACAACCCACTGCACATGCAGACATCCTTCTGGGTTCTTCTGCACTAACCCATGGGATATGAGGGCAAGGAAACTGATGCAAATTTGTAGATGATTATGTTGCTTCTTGTGCTCTGAACCAGAAATCTTGTGTCTTCTAATAGCATTCATGAAACTTGTTAGCTTGCAAGTACAGTATCATCTCAGATCCTTCACAGTCCTTGACAGTTGCTTTAGACAGTTTACACTGCTATAACAAAAATAATGTAAACTGGATGGTTTAAACAACATTTCTTTCTTATAGTCTGGATCCTGGGAAGTCCAAGATCAAAGTGCCAGCAGATCCCTTATCTAGTGAGGACCTGCTTCTTGGTTCACAGACAGCCATCTTCTCTCTGTGTCCTCAAATGGTGAAAGGAGTGAGAGAGCTCTATGGGGTCTCTTTTATAAGGGCACTAATGCCACTCATGAGGGTTTGACCCTTATAACTTAATCACTTCCCAAAGCCCCCTATCACACTGGGGATTAGGATTTCAACTTAAAATTCTGGAGGGATACAGTTAGTCCATAAAAACTGTTATGGCAATGAGAATGGGATGCTGACAGAGACATTGCTTTCTGGAAAAGGAAGGGTAAGTTTGTTACAGACCAATTAACATGATTTAAAGGATGACCATCAGAATAAATAGCAAGTACGTTGACCATACTATAAGACCAGTTGGGATATAAGCAGTCCTCTACTTTATTGCCTATTAATGAGGAAGAATTAGGACAGTTGTTATCAGCTGAGTACTGAAAAGTAGTTTCAGAGATAATTTCCTGAACAGTACCTTGTTGCTTATTACCCTTCAAGCAGGGGAATTCCTTGCCAATCTGATGGTCACTCTGCTATAACAATTAATACTAAGATTCATCCTAGATAGCCAGAAGTTTCCTCCCCCTTTCAGACAATAAAGAGGTTAAGTTCCTATGGTAGGTGAATGAGAATGGAGGAAAATTCATGAGTACTATGGACAGAAACCAGACCAATTGTGAGTACTTTGAATCTCTTGGACGACGAGGGAGTGAAGTCTATAATGTTTGTTAAGGAAGATGGCAACAGCTGGACAGCCTTAGATCTTACCTTCTCCTGGTGTCTAATACGCCAACTTGAGATAGATTTAAAGCATGACAATAAAAGATCTCAATGTTTTATTACAGTGAGTTTTAACTCATGTAAGGGAGCTCTTGCTCTCTCTGGGGAATTTCTCTGATCACAAGAAAATTGTCCTACCCATTAAGATGAAACCTGGTATAAATTTAAGAGATATTTTCATGGCAATGGGGTAGTTAATACCCTGGATGAAGATGGATTCCTTTAAAAAATGTTGCTATGTGGGTCAGTGAAGGCTGAATCAGCCAGTCAGTGGGTTCAAAGCCTATGGCTCCAAAGAGAAATGAATGTGACTTCAGATACTGTCAAGTAATCCCCAAAGCTAAAATAAATGGTAATAATGGTCAGTAATAATTACCTTATAACTTGGCATAGGGCATTGGAAGGACCAAAAACATTGAAAGTTTGAGCTGTCAGCAACAACCTTGGAAATAATTCATCTGGCTTATTATTCATTTAACTTATACTGAGACTCATTCACTCCCTCAATAGCCCCAATCTCTACTTATCCTCCACCATGACCTAGTTACTTTAAAAAAAAAAAAAAAAAAAGACTAGGTGTCACAGCGAGGTCTCCTTCTCTTCAAAGTGTACTAAAGTTGATGCATACCCATGGAGTATGCTGAGGACTTTTGGGGAAATGAATAATTTGCATTTTTATGGCTCTGTCCAACATGATCCTATGGGGGAATAGATGCATGATTTTTGCTGATGGGGTTTGGGCAAGACTACTAGTGGGGAAGGGAAGTCAACATGATCATGTAGGTGGGGCCTGATAAGATACTATTGGGCTAATTCAGTGTACTGTTATTTCTTCTACATCAGAATGTACAGTAGGAAATAATGTGCTATATGATTGTACTTCTACATCACATAAATACGAGACAGGATTCTCCTGAGAGAGAAAGTCCAGCAATAGAGAGGTACTAATGGGACATACTCTCCTGCTGTTCACCACCAGTTGGTAGATGAAGATTTAATGTGACTGCTTCTACCCTCTGATGCCTAAAGTTTTCACTATTTAATTTATGTTCTCTCAGCCATCTTCTGAATTGTCTTGGCAAGTCAGAGCCTCAATGATCCTAATCATAAATGTTATCAAATTTCTGCCAGCAGGAATGACAGATAAACACTTACATAATTCAGATGGCTGTTCACCAACTAGTGTTTCTAGGGACTATGTGGACAAATTCATAATGCTTAATTCTGCTGGCAGTCAAGGAAAATCAGTTATTTCTTTGGAAAACTGCCTGACCAAGAAAAATAAAGCTTAGCATCTTTTTGGAGTTCTGGGATATTAGAGATAACATAAGTCTCATTAATGCATTCTTCTTGATCTTTTATATTGGCTGGTCCATAAAGAAACACCCTTTTAGTGGGGCCCAAACTAATATGCTGTTTGGAACTTAAATATCTAGCTGTGGCCTGCCCTCTATCTTTGTGGTGCCCTAACATAAATGATTTTTTGGGATTACAAGTCACTGACTGATAGTCTTGCTGACTGAAATCTCCAAAAAGAAGTTTACTCCCAAAGGCACTTCCTAGAGTTTTGGACTCGTTGACTTCTTGACATCATTGTCAAGTATACTCCTTTTGAAAGAAGCTATTAGATTGTTACTAGGATCTTGTTAAAACTAAATGCCTGACCAAAGTTGTTTTGTGGCTCTCTTGCCTGATAATTGCCATGATAGAGTAAATCAACTTGTACTCAATAACTAACAAGGTGGAAAGAAACCAAAAGCCTTACTTGTCCATTGAAAATGATATATTAAAAAAATACAACCTGCCCAGTACCAGTGGCATCTTGGTATTATATGAAAAATGGCAGTAATCCTTTCCTCAGCCATCTGGAGTAAAGCTTTAAGCTCATTAGGGCCGTCAATTCATTGAGTTTCCCTTAAATGCCTGGGCTAGCTTCAGTGATGATTCAGCTAAGCTAAAATGCACTATTATCACAGTGAGGCTGTTTAGCCTTAAAATCAGCTATGTATAGCTAAAAGCAGACAAGGCTACTCTGTTTAGTGGGCAGAAGGCAAGGCCATTCTCATAGCTGTAGCCAATCTCTTGATGAACGTTGTAATATTTCACTGACCCTTGGGTTGCTGCCAATGGCCTGGAAGTTTCATCTGCCACTTTGAAAATTGCAGACTGGCAGATTAAAGACACCCCTTTTGGGGACGATGAACTCCAGAAAAAAAATTGGGCCACTTATGAAACCATCTAGGTCACTTAGGCAGATGCTCAGAGTAAGGACCTACTTTGTGGTAAGTAAAACTAGAAGTAAGCTGCTGTTTAAGGCTATATCACTCAAATTGTCACCATTACTACCTGAACCCATCATTTAGTGGACATGAAACATATTCAGTATTATATCTGGCTACAATGTGAAGTATTCCATGTTTTTCTTTTGTCTCTGACCCAGGATTTTTGTGTCTTCTACCAGCATCCATGGCACTTAAGCAGATAACTTGTTCACTTCACAGTAGTATAAAATCTCAGACCCTTCACAACCTTTGATACCTATAGATAAGCATTTTAAAATCCATTATTTGGCATATTTAATAGTTTTCATATATTATGTTTGGATTATGGAATGCATCTGTATGCATGTGCATGTGCATGTCTTAGTGTTTCAGTTAATAAAATATATTTACAAAATTTCATTCTAAGTGTGCATAAAAGTGGGAACTTTTGGACTATTCAGAAGAGCAGTTTCCAAGACCTGCTTTGTAGGCACAATGCTAACTGAAGTGCTAGCTTAAATATTTCCCCAAGCAAAACTCTTGCATAAATAGATACTAAGCCTTTAAGATTACTATTACTTAAGAACAAAAATATTTCACTTACTCAGTATTCGTATCAGCAACAAGTAGTAATAAGTTAAAAGTTGTATTTTCAAATAGGTAGCACCTTGTTATTGCTTTTTTTTTTTTTACATTTCAATCTGTTACTCATTTGCAGGAATTATCAATTTAGTAGTTTTATTATCAACTAAATTAATTTTTCAAAAACATTGAAGTCTCTATGAAATATTATAAGTGAATTAGTGAAAGCAAAATATTGAATTCCAAGAATGGGTGGTAGGATTTGAAAATCTATGATTTAAATTATTATTAATAAGCAAGAGTTTTTTCCCAAAATTGTATTTCTTTTTCCATGAGAAAATAGATTTATTAGATCTACTGCCATGCAAGCTAATGCATTACATTCCACCAGAACAAATGACGACTGTGGGCTGGTTTTCATTGCCACAGAAAGCAGATGAGAATTTCAAAGTTAGTTCTTTTGGATTGTTTCCTACGTATACAGCACCAATGGAAAAAATCACCCCCATTCTTAAGATTGGAAGGTAAACATTCCCTTAACATTTGGGAAACTTCTTTATCAGTAAATAGAGTCATGGGTAAGGAAATAAATGTTTTACAGACACGAGTACTGGTTTCTCCCTGGAAGAGGAAATGAATTGTCCTGCACAATCGTCTGTTCTGAGATCCAATGTCAGACAAAGGATTTGATGGAAAAATTTTACCCAACAGGGTTTTATGAGGAGAGAATATCTTTGACTTTTTCTTTAAATGTTTAGAAATCATTTTATATTTTGGCTTCTTTTCTCTCCTAGGAGTTGGTTACATGGAAAATTATTTTCACACATATAGCAATTCCAGCATTACTAATTGAAAAGTGTCTTGCCACTGTTGCTTTGTTATTGAGTTCTAGTAACCATCCTGTGAGGTTGGGCAACATAATGAAATTCCTTTTTGAGAAAAAGGCAATAATGGTATAATAAAACTCTATTTCACTTTTGCATGAGAGAGTAGCAAAGCTGATTTCAATGCAGAGTTTTCTGAAGGCTTTACTTCACTCTTGTCTGTCTACATACAATACACGAAGTAAATGTCAAAACTATCTCTTTCTTTTCATCTATTTGTTAGACAATTTTTAAAAACAAATTGGAGAGTTTAGAAGTCTTACTTTACTGACACAGACATCATGTTTTCAGAAAAACTTGAAAAATTCCTAGTTATTATACCAAGTTCATATAATTAAACCAAATTCATGACTTGCTCCACCTACAATTAACCAAATGGGCATGACACCTTAAGTTATCAGTTGAAGATGCGTAGTTTTAGTTATGACTTATAGACTGTTTCTGAGAGAAGTCATAGAAAGGATTGAAAACATATGACTGTCAAAAAGTTTGACTACTTGTGGGGTGCGTGGGTGGCTCAGTTGGTTAAAGCAGCTGACTTGATTTCTGCTCAGGTCATGATCTCAGGGTTGTGAGATCGAGCCCCGCATCAGGCTCCACTCTGGGTGTAGAGCCTGTAAGATTCTGTCTCTCCCTCCCCCTCTGTCCTTCCTCCTCCACTTGTGCTCTCTCTCTAATAATAATAATAAATTAATTAATTTTAAAAATCATTTGACTACTTGAATTCAGTCTCTATAATCTCTTCAAACTTGAACACAAGATGCATGAAGGTTTGGCTTTCTCTGTTTGTGTAACTGACTATCCAAATCTCCCAGAATAGTATATGGGGTGTAGTAAGTATACAAGTATACAAGCACCCATACTTTGGAGTTTCTAAAGCATTAGTTAAATTGTTATTGCTTTTTCCCATTATAATTAATTCCTACCCAAGGTAAAATAAATGTTGACAAAGTGGAATGTGTTTATCATTTTGAGAAGTCAATATTCTGCTGGAAAAATTGCTATTAAAATATACTGATTCCTTTTTTTTTCAGTTGTATTGAAATTACTATGAGGAATATTACTGTGACGTTTACACAATAAGACCTTTAACCTTTATTTTCTAAAGAATATAAGCTTAATAAAGTTCTACAAATGGAGCTCCTCTTTCAGAAATATAGTAAGGTATGAGTTTCACAAAAAAATAAGTAGAATTGTGATTATGCTTCAAGTAAAGAGAACTACTACAATCTGCATAATCAATTAAGACATTCTGATCCTAAAGTAATTGGTTCTACTTCTGAATGTCCAAGTAGCAATAATTGTAACTTTCTCATACTGGTTGTTCTTTTCTAATTCACTTTGGGATCAAAGGGGCTAAAAAAAGAAACAACAACAATACTCCTTTCCCCTGAGTTCTGTATCAATTGAGGATTGACTCTAGATGTGTCTTATCTGTGGGAAAGTAGATTTCCTCACAATTAGGATAACTACATTATTTAGTATCCAAACCAGGACACATCTGAAAGAAAAAGAAAAAAAAAGAGCAGTTAATAATCACAGTAAGCATCAATTGAGACCATCCTGACAAACAGCACATATGTTTACAGTATTTATAATGAACCACAGACTTCAACAAATTCACCCATCTTCTACCAGACTGTGCTGAATGATCCCAGGCATCTCCTGTGGAAGCAAATCCTTTTTGCTTCATGCTGGAAAGAAGAAAATAGCATATATTCTTAGCAGGCAGATTTTCTCCGGAAAAAGAAAGAGTTGAGCCAAGCATTGTCAGTTTATTCTCCCCAGATTTGTTGTGCCAAGCCAGCAATGTTGGAGGGGACTACCTGGGAGGGACAGCAAGAAGTCAGGGGTTTCACACCAGTGGCTATCTCTCCACATGGAAGAAAAAATCAGAAGTGAGTCAGAAGTGTTCCCCTCCTTTCCCCCAAAACGTCAGTCCTTCTACATTCGGGATAAGTGCAGTCAGTGCTTCACATAACGTGTATTTTAACAGAACAGCAAATAATTCTTAGCTCTTATTTCCAAAGACTACTCTTGAAAGAAACAATATAAAGTTTATTCTAAGAAGACTTTTAAAAAATCGAAGACCAGTTAGAGACTGTTTTCATAGTCTCTGGCCATGGAGAGGAAAGGAGAACGATCGGTGGAAACAAGAGGGTTAGATGTTGATATGTGAGCTTAAGAAAAGTTTTCCCTTTCTGCCTTACAGAGCATGATCTCGGGATGAAGGTAGAAGGATGAAGCAGGAGAAGAAACCCAACATAGGTTTATGCATGAGGGCAGATAAGACAGTGACTTACTTCTTGAATGAGGGCTTGGTGAATTCCTGGGTCCAGTAGTTAAATAGAGTAAAAGAACTTCATGTGACATCAATGAAATAGGCCTACTATAGGATGCGAAATGGTGCTTATTTATTTATTTATTTACTTATTTATTTATTTTAAGTTGCAAGGGTAAGTCACAGAGACTCAATGGACCTTTTGCTTGGGAAAATGAAGTGGGGCTAACAGTGGGGAGACCAGATCTGGATGCAGATTAAGGTTCAAAAGTCTTCCATTCCTCCCAAAGTTGCCAACATAATACAGAAATCCCTAGAATTTATAGCAATCACAAAGAGAAGGATATAAATCCTAAACTAAGATAACGATTCTGGCTGTTTTAAAACAAAAGTAGAGCAGGGAGAGATTGAGTCATAGAAAAACAGAATTATGTTCATATTTATGTGTGTATTTATTATGCTGACTTTTTACATTTATGGATGCTTGACATCTTTTGAACATTCTTCCCACAATTGGATAATTTGGGTAATTCTCTCCAAGAAGTAAAATTCGCTTGTCATTTCTCTTTTGCCCGCGCAAAAGGCTTTCATTTAGAAGTGAGCCCTACTGGGAAGTGGCAGCAATGTGAATAGGTATTTTTGATAGGGGGAAGGCAGAAACATACAGCTTTTGAATGGCAATACTATAAGTAATTCTTTTTTTTTTTTTCAAAGATTTTTTATTTATTTATTTGAGAGAGAGAATGAGAGAGAGAGAGCACATGAGAGGGGGGAGGGTCAGAGGGAGAAGCAGACTCCCCGCTGAGCAGGGAGCCAGATGTGGGACTCAATCCCGGGACTCCAGGATCATGACCTGAGCCGAAGGCAGTCGCCTAGCCAACTGAGCCACCCAGGGGCCCACTATAAGTAATTCTATGTTCAGTGTCAGTTGTATTAGTTTGCTAAGGCTTCCATAATACAGTACCCCTAACTAAATGGCTTAAACAACAGAAATTTGTTGTATCACTATTCCAGAAGCTGATAGTCTGAGATCAAGGTGTTGGAAGGGTTGGTTCCTTCTGAGAACCATGATGGAGAGAGACTTTGTTCTATGCCCCTCTCCTAGCTTCTGGTGTTTGCCGGCAATCTTTGGCATTCTGAGGCTTATAGGTATACCATCCCAATTTCTGCCTTCATTGTTTCCATGTGCTTTTTTGTGTCTAAATTTCACCTTTTTATAAGAACACTAGACATACTGGATTAAGGGCTGACCCTAATCCAGTATGGCTATTACATCTGCACATTACTTTCTGAGGTACTAGGGGTTAGGATTCCAAAATATGAGTTTTGGGACACAATTCAACCCACAACATTAATATACTGATACGTGTTGTGCTGTCTGCGCCACGGGGGTAGCAAAAGTGGTGTTGCTGCTCTTATAACCCCTACAGTGACCTTGAGCTATTATTAATGGCATTATAGCCTCTAGGCCTGATTATCAGTGTTCCTACAGACTCCCAGGCTACTTAAATTCTGTTTATCTGCCTGAATTAGAATCCATCTTATATATTTATAAATATACAAGTAAATATAACTAAAGATGCACAGTGCATACACATAGATGCACACATACCGATTAAACTTTAACATTTTTTAATGAAAATATCCAAGGTTAGTTTATTTTTTTAAATTTCTTTTAAGATTTTATTTACTCATTTGAGAGAGAGAGTGCAGGTGAGAGAGCACAAGCTGGGGGAGCAGCAGAGGGAGAGGGAGAAGCAGACTCCCTGCTGAGCAGGGAGCCAGCCAGTGCAGGGTTCCATCCCCGGACCCTGGGATCATGACCTAAGCCAAAGGTGGTTTCTTAACCCACTGAGCCACCCAGGCGCCCCTCTAAGGTTAGTTTAATTTTGTATTCTTCTCAATGTATTACCTAGAAGAGCAGCATGCACTTTGTAGGGCTACTCTAAATATTTCTTAATGAATAACTAAATATTTAAAATTTTTGTGTTGGAATTGGTTAATACATGAATAATCCTAAACATCCATCTATCACCTAAGATCTGTGATTAAAGGACCAAGCCATTTGTTTAGACACACCTTCCTTCCAGATGTTTTTCATATCTGCAACCAGACTATGAACTTTCCTTCAGAAGGAAGTCAAAGGATATATAGATAATGTTATTATGGTGCCTATCTTCCTGCTTCCTTTCATCAATTTTTACAGTGTAGTAAACATTTCCAGGTATCTTTTCTGGTTCAGTTTCCCCTGACATTTTAATTTTATTCCTTTTTTGTTTGTTTGTTTGTTTGTTTGTTTTTGCTTTATATGAGTAATGCTCTCTTGGTTAAAACCTGGATTGATTTTGCTGATTTCTACCCTAGTCTGGTTTTAAACCTTGTCAACTCAGTTTATTAATTGGATAATTAAAGGTTGTCTCACTTATATAGAAGGAATGGTGTAAAGTATTAGTCCAAGAAATATTTTTCAGTTACATTAAATGATATAAGATGATTAAATAAATAACACATGTGAACTAAAATTGTGTGTAGCTTATATAAAGCATGAATAAACCATATGTTAATGGAGAGTTTGGATTTCCTTTGGAAATATATTAATTTAAAAAGGAGTTCTAACCTAAACACACATTCAATCTATATATCCACCTCACCAGGATATCAATTAACATTATTAAAAGTAATTAAACTGGTATCTGCGACATTATGGAAACAGCATCCTATCTAGGAAAAAGGTATTAGGACTCTTCAAAATCTCATTACTTCATTACATGTATAAAAGTCTCTTCTACTAAAGTAATTTTAGATGTGAAATTTTACATTGAGAAAATAAAGCAGAGAACCATGGTGGCCACAAAAAAAAAAAAAAATTCCCCCCTTTTTGAACATTTGTGTTTAATATTAAATAAGCAAGGAAGGGGGGCGCCTGGGTGGCTCAGTCGTTGGGCGTCTGCCTTCGGCTCAGGTCATGATCCCAGGGTCCTGGGATCGGGCCCTGAATTGGGCTCCCTGCTCAGCGGGGAGCCTGCTTCTCCCTCTCCTACTCCCCCTGCTTGTGTTCCCTCTCTCGCTGTGTCTCTCTCTGTCAAATAAATAAATAAAATCTTAAAATAAATAAATAAATAAATAAATAAATAAATAAGCAAGGAAGGAAGACAATTAGAGTGAAAGACAATAAATAAACATAAGGATAGGGGCGCCTGGGTGGTTCAGTCGTTAAGCGTCTGCCTTCGGCTCAGGTCATGATCCCAGGGTCCTGGGATCGAGCCCCACATCGGGCTCCTGCTCAGCCGGAAGCCTGCTTCTCCCGCTTCCACTCCCCCTGCTTGTGTTCCCTCTCCCGCTGTCTCTCTCTATCAAATAAATAAATAAAATCTTTAAAAAAAAAATAAAAAAATAAAAAAAAATAAAAAATAAACATAAGGATAAATCATTTCTGAGCTGGATACAGACAGGAGGTTCAAATGTATTATCTCCTTACTTAGATTGCACATAAGTGGCAGATACTGGTAATCTGAAATATAGCATACTTTTACAGTTTTGGTGGTTATATTAATTATCTAGGCTCTGCAAATGAACTGAAAATTTGAAGTATCTTTTACATTTGAAATATCAGTCTCCTGGGGGTGACTGGGTGGCTCAGTCGGTTAAAGCCTCCGACTCTTGGTTTCAGCTCAGGTCATGATTTCAGGGTCCTGAGATAGAGCCCAGTGTTGGGCTCTGCACTCAGTGCGGAGTCTGCTTCAGATTCTTTCTCCTTCCTCCTCTGGCCCTCCCCGCTTGTGCTCTTTTTCTCTCTCTCTCTCTCAAATAAATAAAATCTTAAAAAGGAAAAGAAAGAAAGGAAATATCAGGCTCCTGAAAATTCCACCAGGGGGCAAAAGTTTTGAAACAGGAAAACCCATTGTCCAGGTTGGGAGTGGGTGAAGTTTAGGAGGCTGGAAGAAATATGATATCCTTCATCTGATGCATGACTAGTACCAAGTCAGGATCTATATTTTGTTCTAAAACATAAAGCTAACTTAAAGATTCTGTTCGAGAACATGCTTTAGACTTAGATTTTTAAAAAGAAAAACTACTACTATAGTAAAAAAAAAAAAAAAACAAAAAAAACCAAAAAGAAATGTAATACCTTAGAGTAGAATAGAGCTTCTTAAAATTTAGTATGTATCAGAATCCCTGGAGGGCTTGTTAAAAAACAGATTGTTGAGCAACGCTCCCAGAGTTTCTAATTAGTCCTGGGGCGGGGCTGAGGATTTTCATCCTGACAAGTCTCCAGATTACCGTGATGATGATGCCGGCCTGGGGATCCATTCTGAAAGCCACTGAGATAAAATAATTACTATGCTTCTGTCCTCAGCACCACTTCACATATTCATGTTCCCCATTTGGTTCCTGATGGCATTTGAATTGTCTTCTTACTTGGGTAAAGGAAATAGGATAGAGAAAAATTACTTGGGGTTGAGAGTAGTCATTCTAGGAGAGTAGTCATTCATGTCACAGATACCAGTCATTCTAGAGTAGTCATTGCGAAAAAGAGCAATACATTTTGGGAAATTATTGCAGTCGGTCTGAAGAGAGAGAAGTCACTTTGCACCAGATAGGGGAGGATTCTTTCCTTTATGGATCAGAAATCAAGACTTGGTCTGAACTAAGGTATGACACAGCAGAGAAGACAGGGCAGAAGATGCTGCGAAATTGCCTGGGTCCTCTACCCACCCACTCAGGGTGGCAGCCTGAAGTTGTCCTTGCTGGTCAGAGACAATACCAGACAGGATGAAGGGAAAAGAACCTAGAGTACTTTAGGTACTTCAAAGTCGGTCAGACAAGTCAATCTGTGGTTAAGACTCCAGCTACCTTCAGAGAAAAGAATCTCTATGTAAACTTATCTGTGTCTAGATCCCATATTTTATTTGTCTTCACTTTCTTTTTCTTCATTTTCTCCTTCTTAATGAACTTTGGAATGTTTGTCCACATTAAGCCAAAATGTCTGAGCCTTTAGAGGCTAATTGTGGTACCAGTCATAAAATACATATGTCAAGAACAAAAGGGTGTTGGTAAAGCTGTGGTATTTCACTCCAGTAAAACTCTGGAAACTGATCTATCATGAGCCCCTTTGATAGCTTTTTCCACACATGACAATTCAGAATGAAGATAAACTAAAAAAAAAAAAAAAAAAAAAATCATAGTTTTCAAAGGCAGGTTCCTAGTATATGTAAGATACCGATGTTACTGTATAGACCCTTGCAAAAGATTGCAAATAATCAAATGTGCCTCTTCTCCATAAAGAATACTACCAAGATTAAAGAATTATTCATGATATAAGGCCTCACATATCAGATACAAGAAAAGACACATGTTTGCATTGTCATATGCATATAAAAGAGGGAGGGAGTCCTTAAGAATTTCTAAAATAATATAGAGGCATTTTTAAGACTTTAGATAATTTGAGGAAGAAAATTCTTCAGAAATAATTTAAGTCATCATTTGAAGAGTCTACAAAATGAGACTTTTGGTAAAAAGGCAAAAAAAGAAAATCATGAAAGATAGCTTTGTTAAATGTCAGTGATATGTGTCTGTTATTCTTCTGCCTTGCAGGCTAGTAAACTGCAAGCCAGTTGCTTTAGAGACAGGGTTGCTATTAGCTCTCTGTAGAAATTAATGCACTGCAGGGACTTTCTACCCCAAGGAAAAAAATGCTCTTAAGAATCTGGAGTCATCCAAGCCACCCAGAGTGAGTGTTTTCTGGCACCTAAGGTGTTATGATTGCTATGGTTCTGTCACATGATGCTATTTTCTCAAGTAAATGTAGTTTTTAAAATGCCATAAAGAACTTTGCCCAAATGCTTCAGCTACAAGCCAAGGTATCCCCCTCCCCCCCAACTTTAGGAAGACAGCATCTGCCATTAAAAAAATAAAAAAGTAAAATTTTTCTACAACCTCAAAATTCATTAAAAAAAAAAAAAAAAGAAGCCAATTACTACCATACAGTAATGTTAAGGGATGTAACAAAAATCACAATTAACCAAACAGGTACTAATGTTTTCTGTAGAGTCAATTTTGCCATTCGGTTGATATTGGTGGGCAGGGGGCAAAAAAGGAGAATCTCCCTCTATCTTCTACCCACTGCTTTCTGGGCTGATATGACAGGGGGGTAGAGAGCTGGTAAAATGAAGAAAGGAAGAGGATTTGGAATGAATTTTTAACGCACTGATTGTTGAGATTGCAGCTCTCTGAAGAATAATGCTTTCTAATTACCTGCCTGACATCGGTTGCAGGCAAGAGGTGCAGATGTTGGGGATATAAAGCGGTAACACTTTAAAAATGTATATAGATGATAGAAAGATGACAGATAGATAGATAGATGATGGATAGATGATAGATTAGATAGATAGATGATAGATATAGATAGATAATAGATGAAAAATAGAGATATAGCTGATATTTGATATATCATATATATATATATCAACACCTTATATATATATAGATATAGGTTATTTTTTTCTAAATGGATATATACAATTTGTTCTTAGAATGCTAAAGGCAGGAGGATTTGACAAATAATGCAGGTCAAAATAGAACAAATGTTTGTTTAAAAACGTCTATCTTTTGATAGGCACTAAAAGATCATAGCGGTGTTCTTAACAATATCTTATTTATATAACATGATTCTCTAAGAGTTCCACAATAGACTATGCAATATCGAAGCACGTGCTCACCATGTTCAAGGCAGAGAAATAGAGGCATAGGTTTGTATGTAATTTTATGTGATTCGGGGTGCTGATTGACTAGAAATAACTTCTATTAGAACAATGTGTGACTTATATCAATGTTTTAAATTATCTTGATAAAATATTGTTCTCTGTTAGAATATAATGTTCTAACAAATTTCTAAGCACTCGTGGATTAACTTTACAACTCTGACAATTGTATATAAGGTCATTTAGCCTGGCACATTTTACATCCTGACAGAGAGAAGTCCTGTGTCCCTTGACTGTAAGCATTCGTACTAAACACTTCAGAAGAAGATATATGTTATCTACTTTAGTTGACTAACCTAAGGTGAAACCACTGGAATCAGCCCAGCATGGTGTATATGCTTTCGTGAAATGCTTTTGATAACTTGCTCAGCTTTCAAGCTGCTCCTCCATACAGAAATGATGGTTTGTTATAACTCAGGCTGGAGAAGCAATTCCTGTGGCTTCTCAGAAAGCTGATCTTTCTAACTTTAAATTTGGAATAGATGAACATCTCTGACTGCTGTGCAGTACTGGGAGGGAGGCTGCTCAAGATATGAAGACTGCAGCTGTGCTTATTTTGGAAGACACACAGTGCAGAGTCAATTGTTGTGCTTAGATTAAAATGCATGGCTGAGATTTCCAAGTGCACAGTGGATGATGGACCAGAATTGGCTATCTTAAGAGCAGACAGGCATCTGTAAGATGGAATAATTGAAGAGGACGTCCATTAAAACTAAAATCTGTAGCTATGCTTGAATAAGCAACCATATTGTCCTAGGATGTGGGTCCTAGTTGTAATCTTCATCAACTGATTTGCTGGCAAAATAGTTTCTCATTTTTTTTTTTTTTCTAAGAGCTTTCCCATTTATTTGCGAAAAACAAAATGAAAAAAGGTAAGTGGAAAAAAGATAATGATCTTTTGGTCACATAGAAATAAAACTTCTTTTATCTCAGCAAGAATAATCTGGTTTCATACAAATTATGATTTTTAAAATGATGCTTATATTTTCAAATCTGGAGAGATTAAATGAGCAATTGTTTGTTTCTGTGCTATATCAGTAAAATCCTAAATGCTGATGATCATTATCACTTTGTGTTAAATTTAGATGAACAATCATATCTTTCTAATCATACTTGTGTAATTTTTATATTACTTTGAAAGGAAATGTTTAATAAAATAAAGACTTTTTGGGAAGAATAGCTTTTGGGCTACTCCATTCGCTATCAGTAATCTGTAATATTTATAACTAGGTACATACTCCGGACTTATTATTCTTTTAAATGGAGTCCCTGCCTAAATATGAACAAATGGAGACAATTTATGTATTGTTCCTCAATATATCCTTTCTCTAATGCTTCAGTAAACCATAAATGTTATGAAACATGTTATTTGAGAATAAGTGGTTTAATATGAAGTTTCTGCCAATTAAAGCAAAAATGAAAACCAAAGAACAAAACAAACTAACAGAGTTCAGAAATAAAGAAAACTTGAGAAACACAAAGCATAAAAGCAGCATGGCTTCCAATTATATTTTTAGCAAGATAGGAAATATAAACTAGTAATTGTAGATTTATGATCTTTATAAGAGTATATAATATTTTCATATTACTTATTTTTGATGATCCAAACTGTTTTAGCCTAATGATTAATGATACATTGCCTAAGATGAAACTGCTTAGGGGGCTAGTTTCCAGGAAAGTGTCCACTAACAGTGGATTGGTTTTGTTTTGTTTTGTTTTGTTTGGTTTGGTTTGGTTTCTTTTTGTTTAGTTTTTTGTTGTTGTTGTTCCTGTAGGAGAAAACTTCAATCCACCAAAGGAGTAGGTATATTCAGAAAGAGGGAGAGAGAGAGATCTATGTATTTAATATTACTATATAGATCCTTGCAAAAAAATTGCAAATATGCCTATTCACCATAAAGAATACTGCCAGGACTACAGAATAACTTGTGATCTAGGGCCTCACAAATTAGATGCAAGAAAGGGAAAGTATTCCCTTCTTGCATTTGAAGGGAGAGATTATCTATGTATCTTTTCTTTTACTTCAGGAAAGTAAAAGTCAAGAAGATTACTTGTGTTTGAAAATTGCTTTAAGATAAATAAAAGAAAGATTTTATATTCTTCCATATTCCAATAGAGGCTAAAAATTTTACTGAAAACTGCTCTCTTGATTTAAAACAAAACAACAAGAAACTTTTGAAGGAAAATAGAAATTGTCTGCTTCTGGTTATTTTGCACTTAAATCATTAAAATGTTGCTTTCTTAGTCTCCATTAGTTATGCAAAATCATTTTCAACAATTTTAATAATATTTTAGCTGCATTTCTCTTAAATGCAGGCCCCTTTTCCAAGGACAAATAAATTTGAACAAAAGATTTGATTTTTGTTAGAAATTTCTCCAGATGTGAATTTTGAAATAAGGCTCATGTTATTATCCTGGTTTGGAATAAAACATGGATTAAAACCAGAGAGAGAGAGAGAGAGGGAGAGGGAGAGAAAAGCTTAGTAAATGAGTAGATAATTAAACACTGTTTCCCATTTCATTCACAGATTCTGATGTTTGCCAGAATATAATATTGGCTTGAGAGAGGAGGGGTTGGCTGACTTGAAGGCAAACAATTCAATATTTAGGGAAAAAATAGAAACTGACTTTAGTTGAAAAACAAGTTACTTGTAGACTTGACTTAATTCGTATTGTCACCATTTTGTATTTGTGTATCTTCTAGCTTTGCATGTGTAATAATACTTAGCTGAACTGCATTATTTTGGCTGTATGTCTGTCCCTTGAATAATCTTCAGTCACAGGTCATCAATAAAACTAAATACATCAGTCAAATAGCTCAAATTAAAGTGAATAAAATAATTCATGTTAAAAACACTTTTCATCATTTTATCATTTCATCATGACTTCATATCATCGGAGAGACACAATTTATAAACCAACATTTTGTGTCATCATATTTGAAAATATAGCTAATTTTACAAGACATTTGTTGATGAAATATAAGTATTTAGGTATAAGTAATCAATATTTTATCTATTTATCTTTATCTCTCATGTATTTGGGTGAATAAAATTAAATATTATCTGGATATCGTTGCATCTTTGACATACTTCTGCTCTGGCAATACAGAATTTCATATTACTGTATCACATTGGTATCATTTTCACCCACCAGCCTGGTAAACGATTTAAAGATTTCTAACATTCTTTGAGAAGACAAAGGAGACTAGGTACTCACATATTCACAGTGAGTATAAAATTTGGTAACATTTGGTAACAGTCTTCTGGGGAATAATTTGCCAGTATACATTAAATTTTAATTGTGCACAGGAAGCTGTTTTACAGAAATTACATCACAGTACAGATGTTCACGGAAGCACTGTGCTAGCAATGGACACCACTTACTTTTCCATCAATAAGGGAATAGTTAAAATATGATAGATCCATAAAAGTGAATACAGAGCCGTCATGAAAAAGAAAGAGAATACACACACACACACACACACACATACACATAGCTATGAAAAGATATTAAGAGAAAAATGAAATGAAGAATAATATGTATAAGATCATTCTATTTTCCTATAAATAATAATAGCTAAATATATTTATGAATATCAGTAAGAAAGATGCCTGGAAGAATAGCACCAAACTCAGGTGGATGGTTGCACAGGGTTAGACTCCTCGCCTTTTGCATGTATGCCTATATAACTCAGGAGTAAAATTAAGTTTAAAGCATTTTTGGCTCTTTTCTGTTAACATCCGCTCCTGAAATCAGCATGTATTCCACTTGGTCAGCATCTTTCTCTTTTCCTGAAAACTACTTTCTATCCAAAATAAATATTTTTACAGTGCCACAAAACAAATTATTCAGCTTTACAATTACACAGCCTTTGCCATATAGTAAATTCCACTAAGCCATGGCAAAACTCCATCTCCAATTCAGAAAACATTTATGTTTGACCAGTGGGAATGATGATAAATTGTTTACGTTACTTTTTGTCTTCTGGGGAAATGTTTTCATTAAGTCTCAATGCTATCTAATGATTAAGACAGGAAAGTTTGAGAAAAGCTACTACTGTTATTCAATCACTAAATACAGAATACATTAAGATAGAAGGAAACAAAACAAGCAAAAAATAGGGCAATGCTATCTGCTCCTGGGCTTACATGCTACCCAACCTCCCACTGCATAAGGTTCGAATGAAGCATCTTTCTCATTGACAAGTGAATTTTTCTCTCTTAGAGGACAATATGTTAAACTCTATTGTTGAATATGTTCTTAGCTTGATGAGTATTTGGGTCTGTGTATGGGTGTGTGTGTGTGTGTGTGCGCTTGTGTGTTTTAATTCACAAGGAATGGAAAGGATTAAATAGGTCTCTGAGAAATATGTGCTTTTTGCTATTTCTAACGTTGCCCCATCTCAAGGTAATTAAAGTAATTTTATTTCTCCAAATAATTCTATGAGTTTCATAACTTGTGTGGCTTCATCATTCTAAGTATATTACCAATATTATGAAACAGATATGCAATTCCATATTCTGCTTCTTGAGTTAACATGTTAATCATTTTCCATGTTACTATATATACATATACATGAATAATACTAAACCAAGAAAATCTCTTATACATTTAATCACAACCAACATGTGATATACTTCAATTTTTGATATTTTCCATGATGTTGTGATAAATTCATTTATTTTTTCTTTATTTATTTTTGTGTGTGTATGAATATATTTATATATCTGAATATTCCCTATTTTGATTTATTGTTTTTGATTGCTTTTGGAGATATTCCTAAAAATAAAATTACTCTATTGAACAATATGATTTGAGATGCATGGCTAAAATGCCTTCAGTTTAACATTTATATATTTAGCAAAATAATAATAATATTCTCAACCAGGTCTTATTAAATTCCAGAATAATTTAGAATATTTGTAAAAACAATAAAACAAATGGTAAAGTTGAGTAACCAGTCTTAATTGATTTCAATTTGTTTATATCTTTAAGTAAGACATATGTATTTTTCTTTTTTGTCATAACAGCTTTAAGGTCTTTTTTACTTGGCTAATGAAAAATTCAGCTTAGTTTTATTTTGAGGACATCTTCCCTTCTTAGCTCTGTAGTTTTATACAGTGCAGTAATTTGGTATAAATATTGTTGGTCTTTAGTTCACTATGGTCTCCATCGCAATGTCTACTGTCTAAGCCAATGTGACCCTTTCAGATTTGCTAAATTCAGTTCCCTGTACTTCTACCTGAGCTTCTGAGGCTACCACATTTGGGGTTATGCCCCTATAATATATGTACACTTCTCCCAGCTGAGCCCAACCATCTTCTGGAATACTGAATTTTGTTACATTAGTATATCCAATATCCACAAGACCACCTTCAAATTAAATGATTCACTGGAAGGACTCACAGGAGTCAGGAAACTATTATACTTACACTTAGAATTTAATATAGTAAAAGGATGCAGATTGAGATCAGCAAAGGTAAAGGTACATATGGAGGTCCCTAAAGGGACAGGCACAATCATCCTTGAGTCCTTTCCTGGAAGAATCTTAAAGACTGTGTTTAACTTCCCAGCAATGATGTGTGACAACGTGTATGAAGTAATGCCAACCAGAGAAGCTCACTTGAGTTTTGGTGTTGCCAGGTTTTTACTGGGGATGGTCATTTAGCCATGGTGAACACCTGCATGGCTGGCCTTAGTCACTCAATCTCCAGCCCCTACAGAGAACGAACTGATACCATGTAGCCCAAGGCCTCAAGAAAAACAAACAGACAAAACACTCTTAGGGAGGATGGTACAAAAATTTAGAGATTACCTCCTGGAACACTTCAAGGGCCAAGCCTTTTTTTGGCTTGTATAGGGTGTTGATAACCTGGCATCCTGAGTTGATCCTTTACTGTAGTTACTCACTGTACCTGTCCTACTTGGGTTCTTCAATATAGACGTGTCCTATGCTTTCCTTGGTTGTGACCTGCTCCCAACTCCTTAAAAGGCCCTGGAATTTAAAAAGCCAGAGCTTCTCTTTGAAAAATGTAATCCTCTTTATTCTCCATAATGCAAGGAATCTCAGACTTTCAAAAACAAATTATCATATTGACTCCCTATCCTCTTTTAGGGGATCAAGGGAAAAATGCCTCTTCTTCTTCCCAGTTACACTTAGAAAAGTAACAATCTTTCATCAGGTTATTCTGCCACGAATATAATATACTCCTAGACTAGAGTCATCATGGTTGTTTTATGATGCTAAATTACGAGGTTAACTTGTTACACAGCAATAGTGATCAGAAGAGTTAGATTTACACATATAATTTTATGACTGTGCTGGGATATTCCGTTTGGATAGTCAAATTCTGCAATATAAACTAATATTTAAGTTGTTTAGACAATTTTAGAAATAATAAACAACATTGAAACCATATGTACTTAATGCAGATACAATTATGAATTTTCTACCTGATAAATTCTTTTAGGCTTCTTTTTTGTTGTTTTTTACATTTAAATACTGATAAAGTGATTATTAATTTTTAACACAAAGTATATGCAAATATATGGGCACATATGTTCAAGTGTTCTACTTCATGTTCCTCGACCAGAGCTACCTTTGAAAAGCCACAGTTTGTTTTTTTTTTTTTTAATGTATTCAAGAGGTGATTTATGTACATACTGGCATCTACCCCTATCTATATTGTCTATACAAATTTTGGTAAACTATACACTATGCTGTAACTTGTTTTTTTCTAAAATAAGCACCTTGGAAATTATACAGCTATTTTACTGAGTCTTGGTGTGTATTTTTATTTTATTTATGGCACTTGAGCCTTACATTTTTTTTCTTTAATGGTTCTGTAGTCAACTGTGTTTCCTTTAATGGAACCTAGAGTTTTTGGTCATATTCTCACAGACATTTCTAACTCTAATATAAAAATATTCTAAATAGAAGAAGAATCAATATTCTTATATTTCAAATTCTCCTTCTTATTTATTCACTAATATTTTAGAATCATTGGTAAGTGAGATACCTCCCAAAGGACTACCAAGTTATCACAACCACACTTATTTAAAAATATAGAACTTCTACCAATTTAAACTAAATTTTTATTATATTTTAAATTACCACATATGCTTGTATCTATTTATGAACTTTATAGATAATTTACACTGATATATCTATGTATGTGCCATTACAACTGTTTTGAGTTTTGCATTTTGTCATGTATTTTAATATCTGGTAGAGCTACCCATGACTTTATTTTGATTATCAGAAATTTCTAGACTAGACTGGCTTGTTTATTTTTTTCAATTAAAATACAGCAAAGGGAATATAGCCTACCAAACTTTTAAGTGAATATAATACCAAAAAAGCACAGGTCTGTATGTAAAAGTCTTTTTACAGTTCCAGTCTTAAAATAAACTTCAGGTCTCCAAAGATACACTAACAAAAGTAGTCATGAAAACTCTATAGTCACAGAGGAATGTACACTTCACAAAACTTACTTCAGATGTGTCCGTGACGGTTATGTTAGGAAAAAAAATCTCCCAGAGTATAGACACAAGGGCCATGGAAAACACTGAAAAAGCAAGTTCTTTCCAGAGGGCAGAATTTCAGCTTGGGAGATAGAGATAGTGTCTCCCTCCACAGCAAAAACTAAATTATAATCATATAATATGTTATTACATCATAAGAATACAACAATGTCTTCCACTGGGGCAAAGGTTAGCAAAATTGGTATTAGTGTCATTGTAAGATTGGGAATTTCATAAGCTCAGAATGTCTCATTTGTGATGCAGATTCACTGCAAGAACAGCATCAGCCTGGGACACTCCACAATCATGGGACTTGGTATGTCAATAGAAACTGATGTAAACATGAAACTCATATTACCTGGTGTGGCATGAGTGACATGGTTCTTTGTCTCTGACCCAGGAGTCTTGTAATTTTTTTCATCATCAATGACACTATAGCAGAATAACTTGTTAAGTTACAAGCAAGGTAAAATCTAAAACCCTAAAGAGTTTTTGATAAGAACTTATTTTCAATATTTTGGTCACTGGAATACTGGAAGCCATATTGGATCTGATACAAAGAACCATACATCAAGTGATGAACCTTAACTTTATGCTAAATGCAGTTACTGATGAGAATTTGCAGTTAAAGTTGTTACTCATGACAAGAAGATGAATATGTTCTATTTGTGTAGTGTTATAGGTTGAAATGTGCCCCTCTCTCAATTCATATATTGAGGTCTTAACCCCTTGTATCTCATAATGTCACATTATTTGACAATAGGATTGTTTCAGATGTAATTAAATTGACAGGAGATTACTAAGGTGGACCCTAAGCTTACAATGGCTGGTGTCTTTATAAAAAGAGGAAATTTGGACACAGAGATACTGACACAGGGAGAATGCCATATGAAGATGAAGGCAAGTAAAGGGATGACACTTTGACAATCCAAGAAATGCCAAAGATTGCCAGCAAATTGTCAGAAGCTAGGAAAGAGTCATAGGACAGATTTTTCTTCACACCCCTCAGAAGCAAGTTATCACACCAACACTTGGTCTCCAACTTCTAGCCTCCAGATTGAGGTAATTTTTTGTTAAGTCACACAGTTTGTGGTACTTCATTATAGCAGCTCTAGCAAACTAATCAATGGAGGAAAAGGGTAAAATGGATGTACGGAAATCAGAAGAGTGGAGATTGTTAACTGAATGCCAAACATGTGCCCTTTGATTTCTAGCATAAGATTTAAACTATACTTCCCTGTCTACCTTATATTCTGGCAGGGCCACGCATCTGAATTCTGGTATTCCAAAGTAAATATAAAGGATATAAAAACAACAGTCCCAAGCCTGGGTCATAAAAGCCTTTGACTCATTAGCCTTCATGACCTTTCATCTTTCAATGGTAATCTCTGGAGCCATGTTTTGAAGATTAAAGGACCAAAACAATTTAAAAAGTGGGTCACTAAGTCAACTCATTTTTGAATTTTATGAGACTGAGAAATGCGTTGGGTCACTGAGCTTTGGGATTTTATCTACTAAAGTAGCTAACATTATCTTGACATTGTTAATGTTGACAATGTACATTGACAATGTACAATGATGACTTCCTTACCAGTAACTGAACACTTTAGACAGATTAATAATTTGAGAACATTTTAGAATGTACAGTGTGCTGGGATGCTGTGTGAGTGCAAGGATACTGCCACTACTCTACTTTCTTAGGTAGGATTCACTATCCAATTTAATAAAACATATTTTTTGGGGGTACTAAATGGACTGAACATGAATGAGTATAACAGAGAACCATACTGTCTGGTAGTTAGATTACCCAGATTTCCATGGATGAAGACTTACTGTGAGCTATGAAAATACTAACCCTAAGCACTGCATAAGCCAACATTTTCTAACATTGAACTTAAATTGGTTTCCTGTAGTATTCTTTTAAAGAAATGTGTGCTTTTTTGAGATATTAATTTTCTGAGCACCAACTATTAGCAGGTACTTTAGAGTTAAAAGAGAAACATGAAGACCCACTTCTAGAATGGAGGCATAAGGAGATCTGCAGACTAGCTCCTCAGCAAAATAACAATTGCTGATGAAAAATTTTTAAAAAGAAAAATTTTAAAGTCTGTGGATATTGCCCTAAAGGCATATGACAAATGAAGAAATGTTTATTCAAGAAAATCTACTTTTTTTTAAGAACAGCAATAATCACTGGCACTTGAGCCATTATCTGCTCCCTTTCCCCCGCTCCACAGATTAGTGTGCCAGTGTCTCTAATTTTGGTAGGTATGGTGAAGATAATGGGGCTCCCTCTGCCTTCAGCAACCACAAGTGCAATAGTCTCTCCCTGGGAGAGAGAGGCAAGCAACCAGCATTTATCATTCCCCCAAGATCCATGCTGCAGAGCCTAAATTCCAACTGGTACAGCTGAAGCGGCAGGGCTTCCTTCCTCTATCTTGCTTTCCTTCTTCCACCCAGCTCTTGCTCACAGAGTGGTGGTTCTACCCGAGGAGAGGAAGACTGAGAAAACTGAGACCTCATTTATCCACTAGAACAGAAGTTCTGTGCAGGGAAAGGCAAGCTGAGAAAACCAGAGGCAGCTGGTCTGGATGGTGCCTTGCGCATTAAACCAGAGTATACTCTCTGAAAGAACTGGACCACTCTCCCTGCTCCCAGCTCAGGATCAGTGGCTCAGGGATTTTGTCCAAAGTGTAAAGACAGGACTTAAGAACAGAGCGCCAAAGCTCTCCCCAAGGGAAATAACTGTACTTAGAACAGTGTGGGGGAAACTAAAGCCTAAGGTAATCTGGAAAACAATGGAGATTTTGGTAGTAAGCAATTTTGAGGATGCTGATCATGCCACGAGAACCACAAACTAAACCATCAGAGAGAAGCAGAAAAAGAACAGATAAGAAAGCCACCTTGGGAGCAGAACAAACCTTGAAGATTGACCTCAGAAACCATTTCTGCAGGGCCTCAGACTTAGCTGGATTATGAGCGAGGAGTAATCTACACTTTACAGCAGAGTCAAAATCAACAGAGCCATCAGCACCCCGGTGGATCCTAACTGCTGGGTGTGATACCAACAGAAGCAGCTAGCCCAACAGAGAGAAGAATGAGAAAGAAAGAAAGAAAAGAAAAGTGCCCTGCTAAAACCACTGGTATGCCAAGGTGTCTGTGCACAAGCTCAAGGTTGGCTACACATGCTGAGGAGTGATAGCAGATGCCTCATGCTACAGAGGAAATAGGGTTTATCAGAACAGTCCAGCCAAGTCTCTAAACAAATATGCAAGCAGGCAAACAAACCCTACAGAAGGAAGATCAGTATCTAGAGTTGCTGCAATATCTTATCAAAAATCCAGTTTCTAGGGGCACCTGGGTGGCTCAGTCATTTAGCGTCTGCCTTCTACTCAGGTCATGATTCCAGGGTCCTGGGATCGAGCCCCGCATTGCGCTCCCTGCTCCGCGGGAAGCCTGCTTCTCCCTCTCCCACTCCCCCTGTTTGTGTTCCCTCTCTCGTGGTGTCTCTCTATCAAATAAATAAATAAAATCTTAAAAAAGAAATCCAGTTTCTAAGAAAAATTTGTAAAACTTAAAAAGAAACAGAAAGACGTGGCCCATACGTAGAAAAAAACAGGCAGCAGAAACTTAAGCACATAAAAATGTTCAGTATTATTAAGCATCAGAAAATGCAAATCAAAACCATAATGTAATACTACTTCACACCCACTAAGATGGTTATAATCAGAAAGTTAAGCGTTGACGAGGATGTGGAGAATTTGGAAAACTCATGCATTGCTGTTGGAAATGTAAACGGATGTAGTCACTTTGGAAACAGCATGGCAGTTCCTCAAAAACTTTAAACTAGGAATTATCATATGACCCAGATATTTCATTCTTACATATATAATAAAGAAAACTGAAAACATACATCCACACAAAAACTTGTAAACAGATGATCATAGCCAAATTACAATAACTCGAACGTGGAAATGACCCAAATGCTTATAAACTGATAAATTGAAAAATAAAATGCTGTAAATCCATACAGTGGGAAGCTTTTTTTTTCCACAATAGAAAAGAATGAAATATTGATATATGTTATGACATGAATGAACCTTGAAAAATTATGTGAGGTGGAAGAATCCAATCATAAACCACCACAGTTTTGTTTATTAAAAAATGGCCAGAATAAGCAAATCTAGGAAACAGAAAGTAGATTAGTAATTGCCTAGGACTGACAGCATTGGGGAAGGAATAAGAGAAACTGTTAATTGCTACAAGGCTTGTTTTAGGGTGATGACAACATTCTAAAATTAATTGCAGTGATAGTTGCACAACTCTGAGAATATACTAAAGACTATTGAATTTCATACTTTAAATGTGTGAATTGTGTAGCATGTAAATATGTGAGTCATAATCTCAATAAATATGGTATATTTTTTAAAGGGTAATCATAGCCCTCAGGAGGTTTTCACCTATTAAGAAAATAAATATATTTATAGGACCAATCCAAATTTGGTAAAAGCCATGAAACACTTATGAACTACCACTATTTTGCTAATTTGGTTGTGGAGGTATTTCACTGGGGAGAACCCCATTAGAATTAATATTAAAGGTGGATGTTGGGCTTCAGAGTGACAGACATGCATATCAAATGTACACTGTCAGAAAATAATGAAAAATAGAAAAGGTATAAGATCTTCTGAAATGGAGTAGAATGCATGGTAGAGGACTGGCTTTGAAAAATAACTTCTGTTGAGAGAAGCAAATTAAGTCATGTCTGTTTTTTTCAATACTCTAGCTTAAGAAAAGTTTTTCAAAGGTTTGAGTAAGGTAGTCAAAAATGATTATATCAGGTCATTGTATTTTCTTGGTAATAGAAGTTTTTTAGTTTTCAAAGATGGCTGTTAAGGAACTTTGATCTGTAGAGGTATACACTTTCTCAAGGTTAACTTGGTTATAAGTCTTATATTTGTTTATTCTCAACAAATATTACTTTGAAACATGACAAAGTTGTTCATCCTTCATGGTCAAGGAGAAGAAATTTTATGGGTAGTTTAAATGACAGATAAAAAAGACTGACAGATAATATGCTACTAACATATTTATTTGCATTTTCCATTTGTCTTGGGAAATCTTAATTATCTAGATTAAGTTAAATAAACTAAGTGATGTTAGAGAAAGTTCAGAGACTTTGATCACTTCTTAGACTTTTACTTTTACTAATATCAGTTAAATGCTTTCGGGAAACTAAAAATTCTGCACATTCAAATCAAGAAGCTCGGATTTTTTTTTTTTTTCAAAACCGAGGAAATGTCTCCCTAATGCAATATTTTCCTGCCATATCAGCAAGAAAATTCAACCCTAGCAAAATGTGTAATACGAATCTCTCTGATTCAGTGTCACACGTTCTCCATTACGTTAGTCTTATAATTTCAATATTTAGCTTTAACATGTAAACATTACATTTTAATAGTGACATTGTTATTATTTATTATAATTACATGATTTTATTATTTATTTAAACATTTGTATGGCTACGTAGGTGTTTTAAATAAAAATAGCCACAGAACTAAAAGTTATCTTCAAGATGTGATCCACCACACTCGCCCTTGACATTTTATAGATTAAATTGAGTCAAAGAAATGTTCTGAGGGATGTATGGGTTTACTGCAATTTAAACCCAAAGCTGGGATGTGATTCAGACATCTTCATTCCAAGTTCAGTGACTTTCCTTATATACCATCCAGTAGATTAGCTAACGATAGTTTGGATAATCATATGAGAAACCTAATAAAAATATGTGACATGGTAATAAATGATTTCTATTTCTGGCTTGTCAAGGATTTGGACTGTATAGAATATAGCGAGCCCCAAAGCCATTTATTATATTCTGCTCCATGACATCCAGTCACAGGGGCCTGCGCGAGCTCAGATTCTCGTGGATGGCAAGGGGTCAGTGAAGTCAGCTCAGCCGAGCTCTAAGTCCTCATGTTTGGCTGCAGTACTGCTGGCATTTGCCTGCCTTGGGGTGATCACAAAGTCTTAACTGAGTGCTCTCCTATAGCATGAGAGAGAGGATTGGATTTTAACAATCAAGATGCTGTTACCTTCTGCCTTTTCCAGATTTCCTGTGTGACAAACGTCAGAATTAAACTGTTGCAACATTCAGCACATTTTTATCCAGATAAATATTGAAAACATATTTAATGCAATATTGAAGGGATTATAGTATTCAGAAAAGGGAAAGTCTGACTAATGCAGCAGCTGCACCGCATTCCGGTGCACTCAAGCCATTGCCAGCATTTATTAGCCAGTCAAGTCTTTGACAATAAACAATCTGCGGTCCGGCTCATGCTCTCTAGTGCGTAGTTTGTTGGAAGTTTGTTTTCATGATAGTATTAACAGATCTTGTTTCTGCAAGGTTGCCTATTGTTAACTGCTTCATTAACATCAGAAAGTTTTTAACTGAGCTTTAAATGTACTTTTAATTGCATTCTAACGGATGATAGTTTTATGGTAATGATCCACTTTGTAAAACATAAATAAATTAATCTGTATCAAAAAATCTGAATTTCGACAGAAAATAGGGTATCTGTTAAATGCAGAAACTGAGCTGGTTGTTTCTTAACACTTCATTTCAAAAACCTTGTATCTAAAAGTGAAATGAAACAGTAGGTGCATATCATCTGATTCAGACTTCCACACAGAATGTCACTGCCTACATCTCTTTACAGCTTCTATTACCTCCTGTGGTTAGAAATCAGGCCTGCTTTTCAGCAGGTTTGCATGGAAAGGCCACAGCGGTGGCAGAAACAGTTTTTCCTGATTGGATGGTTTTTGCTTTGAGTGATGCATTCCCAAGACAGACTAGTTCAATATTTTGAATATGACTTTTGGATAGGATGGATCATTAATGTAGCCAAAAGAACATCTTTGATAAAGTTGGAAGGTATCCAAATGATATGCCGAAGAATACTTAAAACAAGAAGAACACAGGTTATGCAGGATGGGAAAGAATTCCAGTAACACACTACATATCCTTAGTCTAGTCTCATTTTGATTAATAACAAACATTTATGGAGTATACAGCAAAGGCTGGAGAAAGAGTTTTTGCAGAATAGAGTTAAATGACTCAATCAATTATTAAAAATACATAGGGACACCTGGGTGGCTCAGTCGTTGAGCATCTGCCTTCGGCTGGGGTCCTGGTCCGGGCATCCTGGGATGGAGCCCTGGAGTCCAGGTCCCTGCTCAGCGGGGAGTCTGCTTCTCCCTCTCCCTCTGCTGCTCTCCCTGCTCATGCTTTCTCTCACTCAAATAAATAAATAAAATCTTAAACAGAAATACATTTATATTCAGCTTAGGCTTTCTGGTTGCTTCTTACCAGAAGAGACTGGTGGCTTATAAACGAGGAACATTTATTTCTCATTCTGGGTGCTGGAACATCCAAGATCAAGGTACCAATATGGTGGTGTTCTGATGAGGGCCCATTTCCTTGATCATAGATGGCACTTTCTCACTGTGTCCTCACATGGTGGAGGGCTAAGGGATCTCTGTGAGGAGGCTTCTTTTATAAGAACACTAGCCTCATTCACAAGGGCTCCACCCTCTTGACCTAAGAACCTCCCAAAGGCCCCTCCTCTTACTATCATCATCTTTGGGGCTTAAGATGTCAACATATGAATTTGGGGAGACAAATGTTCAGACCATAGCAATATTATATATGCATATTCCATATTTCGATCAAAGCAACCAGCTCCACAAATGAAAATATCAAAATGAAGTAAAGGGTTTAATGAACATTCTGGATATATGTTTCATTGTATCATACCAGGAAATAACTTTTTTTTTTTTACTTTTATGTGTATTATAAAAAGTATATTTGCCTAATACAATGATAAAATAAACATATTTTTCTTAAATTTTTCTGAAAAAGAGCTTTGATATGTAGATGGAAATATAATAGTGCTTGTTTGTTTAAAAGCCTTACCAGTTTGTGTATAACTCTACAGGTATTTATTCAGTTGGGCCATAAAACTGCTAATACTTTATATTGTTTAACAATAAACTATTTGTAGGAAAACTGCTTTTTTGACCATCTAATAGTTATATTCTAAGAAGACTTCCTCATGTATAAAGAAGTTTGATCCCCCTCTGTAAAGACTTTACCACTCTTTAGTGCCTTATTATTTCTTATTATAGCACCTATACAATTGGTAATACTGGTTTTTTTGTTTAGATTTTCTTCATTCATCTAAACTATAAGCTCTTCAAGGAGAGAACAGACATGGGAAATTACATAATGTCATACTACTAAAAAAGCTTTATAGAAAATAAAATTATAACACATTCCACTGAATCAGTAGGAGATGATCATAAACCATAAGCTTGAGATGGGAGATTCTGTTGGTTTCATTTGCTTCCACATCAGTAGATTAAGTACATGTTGTATATTTAGGTAAGTACCTGTAAAGAAATGGTATTTATGCAAAACAATCACTTACAACTCTCAGATAGGGGCAAACAAAGTATTATGCCTCCTCATTCTTCCAATCTTACAAAAAAATATATTTTTTTCCTGAGGCCTTGTATTATCAAAATAATAGGAACCTTAGAATCTCAATCTACATACAGACTGGACAGTTGTCTTTCTAGAAAAGAAGAAGACTGCTATAAGTTTGAAAGATTCATTTTACAGATTAATATAAATGATTGACTGATAGCAGATAAGCAATAATAGCTAGTTTGACCTTAAGTTTTAGAGTTACTTTGACCTGTGCTTTAAATTTATAAAATTTATAAACTGTTCTATGATACGGTTGAATCAGAATAATTCTGTTAATTGAACACATTCATTTTCATAGAGACTGAAAAAATGTTTTACCCTAATTCTTCATTACCTACATCTCAAAAGTTACCTGCCTGAAAGTTTCATAATCTTTTCACAAATGTGATGTAGAGGACCTTAATAAAGTAATTTAAATTTTAGAGGTTATAATTTATATTATTCAAACTTAATTTGGTGATCCAACTGATAATATTTATATATTGTAAACCCTTGGAGACCAAACACAGTATAAAATATACTAGATTAAGTGTTTGAAGGCTACATTTCTATGTTATGTAAATGTGGATGCTTATATATATGGAATTTCATTTTTATAATGTTCGTACTTATGGAGGCACAAATCATATTGATTATGTCTTTGCTGTTGAAATATTTCACAATACTCTCTAGATAAAATATTGAAGGGAGAAAAATAAGAGAAATTTTCAATTTTAATAGCAAAGTACATAAACCTCTGTATGCATGTAAATATATAGTATTAATTGCTAACAAAATCCTATATATAAATAACATATTACTGTCTTCATCTTTTACGTTAACTTTTATCTTTACATTAGTAGTTTTACCATTTAAGTCCTAGAGATATTTTTGTTTAATTTCCTGAGTTTGGGTTTCTACTTTTACCTCAAAATATTTATTACATCTTAATCCAAAGGGGAAGATGTTTACCTTTATTTGATTCTTTTATAACTCAAAAAATCTTAACCTTTTTTTTTTACAATTGTTTTTGGAAAATGTATCCTCTTATAGATCAAATCCATGAATAAAATACTTTAGACAGTCAAGTTGTTATATTTAGAAAATTATGCAATTTTTGACTGGAGTTGAGATGGAAATCTGTGTGTTATTTAAGTGATCAAATAGTATTATAATTATGATTTGTGGAAACAAAACATTCCCTAAACTCATAGCACATTTACCTGAGATTCATTACATTTTCTTGTGTTTATGTTCATGAAGAGTCCCAGAAAGTTCTCCAAACAAAACAAAACAAAAAAGGAAACTGTATCACCATAGGATGTCAGCCATTTCAAGAGTTCATTGTTGCCTCTCTGTAAGGACAAAGTCTTGGGCTAAAGAATACCACTCCTTTCTCTAGTATAACCATTCATTAACCCATGTTTCCATAGAACTCCTTTTAATTTATATCAATGTAAATTAGATAGCCTTGCTAATTTTTTCCACTATTTTGGTAAGCTTGAAATCATAAGAGTAAAAATCAAAGTATTTTTTAAAAGGAAAAATAAATGAACCACAGGTGCATGTTTCAATATGAGTAACTCCTAAAAATTTAATGTTAATGCTGTATATTAACATTTTTAAAACATGCAAAATATTTGTATATATTTGTTTTATAGTATACACATTTAATATAGAAGAAACATGTGCAAAGCAAACCAACTACTTTCATTCTCAAGTTGTGGTGAATATGTGGCTAAAAAGAGGGAGGAGATTTGAAATTTTGCTTTAGAACAATATTTAATGTCCCCATGATTCTCCTCTACTCCCTAAAATTAAGAGACTGACCCTTTCATATGCCAGCAGAAGATTGAAGTTTTACTTCATAGAGAGAATAGAAAAGTATCTCTGGACTTGAGGACAACGGGCAAGGGGAAAATTGAAGTACTACACAGAAAGGTAGGTTTCAGTGAAAGTTTATCTTTTAAATATTGAGATACCATCCTGCCCCCAACGTTTTTCTTGTTCCCAAAATGGAGGCATATCATATCCCATAATCAGGAGATTGCTGGCATGGTGGTGGTGGGGAGAAGGGGCGCTTCTGAATAAAGCAATCAAGCCAGATAACTAAGAGAATCTAATAAAGTACTCATCAATAAGGGAGACCCACAGTTCAGACAAAGTTTCAGATCAGACAAAGTTTCAGATCAGACTTAAATTACGATTTTTAAAGGTAAACAGATAACCATAACCAAGAAATATCTGGGGAGGCCTCCAATATGTAATAAATAGATCAAAACAAATAAAGAAGTAAAAAAGGAACTTATGGGAAATACACTAGACAGGAAGCAAACCTTACCACCATTAATATTCTTAGAGAGATAAAGGAAAGCAATATATGCATGCAAGAAGACCAGGTTGTAAAAAAAAAAAAAAAAAAAGAGAGAGAGATATTCAGGGAACAAAAATGAATTTTTGGAAATATAAAATATATAGTAGAAATAGAAACTCAATATATTGATTGGAAAATTAAATTAAGGAAGCCTTACATAAAATAGACCAAAAATAGACCAAAAAGACACATTTATGGGTAACATGAGAGAAAAGATCAGAAAATCAGAGGATCAGGTCTGGAGTCTCAACATCTCAATAAAAAGAGTACTTGAAAGAGATAAAAAGCAAAAAAAAAAAAAAAAAAAGAAAGAGAGAGAGAGAGAAAGAACATATATCCATTCAAGAAATTATTTTCAGAATGAAAGGATTTGTTGTTTGAGTAAATAAACCCACCAAGTGCCCAGAACAATGATTGAAAATGGATGGATCTACCTCTGCATATAATCCTACAATTTCTGAACATCATTATCAATGAGAAAACATGATTTTCAGAGAGAAAACTAAATGTTTTTGTACAAGGAATTGCAAATCACGTGTGAAGCTACAGGGCAATGGAGGTATGCCTTAAAATATTGAGGGAATTTATTTTTTTTTTTTCTGATCTAGTTTTCTGTTCCTAAAAGAACTATCAATTAAATATGATTGAAGATGTTTTGATATGCAAAGTATTAAAAAACTATTTACCTCCATGCACACATTCTCAAAAAGTTGTTAGTGGATAGGCTTAAAAGAAAATTACTTAATAATTAACTATTTAAAGCAACAGGGGTTAAATACATTAAAAAAAAAAGGAAAAGAAATTTAAAAGGTGATGAAGAAGGAAGATCTAGAGAGCAAACAATCCAGATCAGAGCAAGTCAGAAATCACAGGGAGATATATTTCCAAAAAGATGACTTTTGTAGGACATCTCATGTATTTGAATATATTTAGAGAAATATTTTACTTCTAGAGGTAAACTAGGGATTGATGGTTAGTACATAAAACTGGGGATTAATCCATAGAAAATTTAGCAAATAGAGATAATTTGCAGCTCTAAGGAAAACATTAAGTTTTTCAATAAAAGAAAAAATAACAGTAATATTCTATGTGACTTCGATGTGAATCATGTCTACAGCATCATAACAATATAAATGCAGGCTACTGACCTAACTGTAAGTACATACAGGAATGGAAAGAAGGAAGTGTGTTTTTTGGATGTGGTGGGAAAGAGAGCTAAATCCCCAAGACACAGAGATAAATAACAAATGTAACAGCTAACATAATTAAATATAATTGCCTCTGGGAAGCAATGAAGAATGAGATTTTTTTTTTTTTTTTTTTTTTTTTTTTTTTTGTGGAGGGGTTAGATTACCCTTTTTCATAAGGAAAGGTTTAACTCTTTAAACAACATTTAAGTTTTTGGGGCACCTAGGTGGCTCAGTCGGTTAAGCGTCTGCCTTTGGCTCAGGTCATGATCCCAGGGTCCTGGGATCCAGCCCCGCATCAGGCTCCCTGCTCAGCGGGGAGTCTGCTTCTCCCTCTCCCTCTGCCTGCCTGCCTGTCTGCCTACTTATGATTTCTCTCTCTCTCTCTGTCAAATAAGTAAATAAAATCTTAAAAAAAAAAAGTTGGAAAAAACCTTTAAAAAAATAAACAACATTTAAGTTTTTGAGAAAATTAAACATAATTTTGACCAAAACATAATCATTAAAAAAGAGATTATATGAAATAGAGGAATAAAATGCAATTCTGTCTGAGAAAGGAAACACTATTCTTGAATAGATAAGAGATATGGAGAACATACTGACAACAAAAATAATTGGGAAGCACTGAATTGTATTTAATTCTATATGGCCTATACAAGTACATGGCTTCAGTCTTGTTTGTTCCTTGATCCCACTGAGACTTCTTTGCAAATTACTTGCAATTCTCTCTCAATGCTCACCAGATGGAATGTTTATCATATATCCCATTCTTTTCTTTGATCTGATAGATACAGTTTACATTTAAATCTAATCCAATTTTATGAGGAAAATGTCTAATGTTATAAAATCACAAAATGTTAAAAGAACATTTACAGTACAATAAAATGCATGATTATAAACACTGTTACAAGTCACATCACACATAAAACCACTTTAACTTTTAACCAGATTATCATCTGGAAGGCAATGTACACATTCTGAGATCCAGAGCCATTGCTCCAGTGTTTTAAATTAAAATGGAATTGTGCCAGAAAAAAATTGAAAACACAAAAAAACCAAGAGCTTGAGCACAAAGAATAAACAGAATAAACCTAAAAAGCATCAAGACAAATTTAAGAGAGTTGTAATATGAAATCAAATATCAATGAATTATTTTAAAATCACAGTACTAAATGATCAACACAATTCATTTTGAAGCTTTCCTGCAGAAAGAATCAGATAAGAACTGTATTACAGTGGCCCAGAGAATGACATCACAAATAAGTATATCCATTTTGCAGACTCTTGGCCAAACAATAACATATTTGGCAGCATAAACAAGTAAGAGAAGAGTATGCTTTTTAAACTTCTCCAAAATGCTCTTGTTAAACCCAAACTCATGACTTCAGATTATGTATAGCCCAGTGTTAAAAGGAACACGGATCTAGTTGGACTCAGACTAAATTTGTGTTAAATTGGTGGAAGTAAATGTTATGAGTGCTAATAGTCAACATGACTGATTGTAAAGAAAATTATTTTCCAAAATGCACTATGAATTGTGTTTCTCAAAAAAAATTTATTAATAAGATGAGAATAGTTCGTTAAACGTGCTGAGTTTATTAATACAAAAATAATCATTAAGCCCAAACTTCCAAACAACTCACTTTATAAAGTAGAATAATGATTCAGGTTTATACTTTCAAAGTTGTGTGTGTATGTTTTAAGGTGTGGGGGGTGGCATTTTGTTCTTGGAAGTTTTCATAATTTTTCCTCATTCAAATACTATTCTGCTATAAAATGGAGTTCATTTTAAGTTCAGATATAAAAAAAATACAATGGTATACTACATGCAACTATCACCAAACAAAGAAATTTATTTTGGTTTAGGAGAGATTATCAAATACTTAAAGCTTCTAGAAGTCCAGACACTCCAGTCCATAATCAGCCATAAAATTCTGTTCCAGTCAAGATGTCTACCCAAGAAACCTAGAACAGAAAGACAAGCCTGGACCTGAGTAAACGGATTTCTCATTTCTGAGATCATAAATGTTTTTATATCCTAATACAACCTTTTACAAAATATTCCTCTTTTTGGTCTGTGGTTAAAATTCTCCTGATTTTCTCCTCTCAAAGATCTGGAAGGATATGAAGTGTCTCTGAAGTGATATTCAAAGAACATAAGCTCTAAATTTCACAGTGTCAGAGTAGTAAAATATGTCCACTGTTGAATAAAACTTGGGGAATATGAAAACAAGTGGCTTAAATTCTCCTGACTTGATGCATTGTTACTGTTTTTTGAGATTGCTTTTACCTGAGACAACTTTATGCCCTGTTTTCATCTGCATACCTGTGTGTGTGTGTGCTGTTTAATTCAGATTAATTAAAATTATAATACTGAGTTCAATCACAAAACTCAGTCACCGCTTCCCTATTTTCAGCTTCGCAACTATTTCAACAACCCTTTAGATTCAAAGATTGATCAATTCAAATAGTTGATTAACCTAAAAGCTAAGCAGATTTATTTGATTAATGTAATTCTGTGTGAATAATCAGACTGCTGGCTCCTGATTAGTAAGGTGTATTTTAAAATGCAAAAGCAAAGCATGATGGAAAAAAAACAAAAATCAAAACATAAATCTAGCAATGTTTTTCACGTGTTTTTGAAGGTATAAACTTCGGAGCCAGATAGATCCGTGTTCATTACCAGTTTAGGAACTATGTTGACTCTGCAACCCCCTTATCTGTGAAATGGGATTGATGGTACCTACAGAAGTTTCTCCAAAGTGTTGCCTTCCATAAACCCATCTGTATCAGAACCATCTGAGACTTAGATAAAACTCATATCCTTGGGCCCTACCGGTGAACATAGGAACTGCGTTATTAGCCAGCATCCCAGGTGATTTTTAGCTCTCTAAATTTGAAGTCATGAACTTTGGGATTAGTGTGTAGATTAACATTAACAACCAAAACATATAAGGCTCTGCAAACTGAGCTAATTCTGAATCTGATTTTAATGGGGAAACCATGAATTCTATACACAATATTGCCAAGATTTGTGTTGTGAGGGAGGGGAAGGATTCTAGTGAGGACTGCCCCAGGGTCCCAGGGAGCAGTAGCCCTGTGTGGTGGGACTAGAAAGGGCCTAGGCTTTTATGTGCTGGCACATTATTGCATGAGCTCTAGTGCTGTCATAAAGCCCAGCCCTGAATGCGTGTGGGATGAACTGCCATGAACATAATCATGTGGGCTGTGTGGTTAGGATGAGTGGACATGCAGTAGGGAAGACAAAGGAGGGCCTGGATAGCTGCCTTCCCCCTTGACGTCATTCTTCCTCCTCAGATACTTTAGTACCAATACACATCTAGTAAATGCAGTAGGAAATTTACATTGATTATTTCACAAAAAAGGAAAACAAACGGCAAAACTAAAAAGGGAATCTGATCACTCTAACAACAAAACAATGTATAAATCCTGCTTCTCTTTTCACTGCCTTTGCAACACAGGACAAAGCAATTGATGATAAAGCTGATTCCATTCATATATATGCATAACTAATTGACTGCATTACAATTATATATGCTATCAAGACATATTTAAAGAAATAACCAATAAAATTTAAAGAAATAACACAATAAACAAGGTATTCCATACTAATGTTTCAGGTTTTTCAGCAAGTTTTAGAATTAGAGTCAAAAAGTAGTCTTTTGCCTTGTTCTAAATTAAGAAAAATTCTAGGTAGAAATGCATTTTTCTTAAGTAATCAAAGATGAGAACAATGTGGTCCCAAATTTAAAATCATTGTCTAAGGGACTCTGTAGATTTCATACATAATTTATTTTTTTATTGTTCTTTAGATGCAAAATATGAATGTGTTGTGAAAATCAATTAAAACTCACTATGCAGGAGAGATGCAGGAGAAATGTTCATAGGTGTAAGAATGATTAAAGGAAATATTTATTGGGAGGGAGTGATGTGAAAAGGCTTATCTTTTATTATTCTCTAGATAATACACACCTAGGAATTTATAAATGAAAATTAGATTACATGTGGGAGGTTAGAAAGCACAGACAACTCTCTATTTCTGGCTCACTGTAGATTATAGTAGATAGAACAAGTTCATGGAAAACCTGAGCTACATTTGAAAAAAAAAAAAAAGCCTCATGTATGTTTTGAAGCAGATATAGTAAAAAGCCTATACAGAAGAAACAGAGATATATGGTCCCTTTAAGCAAATCAGTTACATTTAATGGTTTTAAAAAAAAACAACTGGCAGGTAATCTTTACCTCTGGAATGCAGTTCTGCAAGGGAAGAGTGAGTATGGCATTTCTCTTATTGGACTACTAGAATTAAATTTGGAAGGAAAATGGAGAGATGAGTTAAATAAACCCCTTTTGTTAAATAAATAGAATTAGATTTAAAAATAAGATTAACCATGAAATAATATTAAAAATCAAATCTAGAAAAATTTCAAGGAACTCCCATAATTGTAAAATATGCTTCACCAGAGAGAAGAAAAAGTTAAAGGAAAAAAGAGAAAATAATTTATAGCATATAAGTCATTTTTTCAGCATTACAAAGCTAGAAAAAAATTCTGACAGCAAAGCTCACATACTAAGAGTTCACATATTCTTAGAATATGACTATTTTAAATCTTAAACTCTCTATGGAATATTTGTTTCTAGGACTTTATAGCTACTTGGTTTATGTATGGCAGGAACTGAAGGCTGATATTTATATTAGTTCAATCTGTGAAATACTTTTGATAGGACTATTTATGACTGGTGAGGATTTAGTTCTGCCTACACTCAGGTTTCATGTCAGGTCTGGAAACTTTTTCTTCATGTCACAAAATGTTTTCATTTTGAATACAACAGCCTTACAAAATCATCAGAGGGGGAATGTTCACACACACACACACACACAAACACACATAGTACACACACACACATACACAGACCCATAAAACAAAACAAACAAAACCCCAGGAACCCCTGATGCTGTTTCCTTGTACTTTCTCCAAAACTATTGGTGGTGGTCTTTGGTACCTGCGGTCCTGAGGACTATGAGACTGTGCTCCAGAAACACTACACGTAATTTGTGAATTTGTGAATTTGTGAATTTATGAATACACAATCTTGTGAAGTACACTGCAGGAAAATTGGTGAAAGGTTTTCTTTTTTTTTTTTTTTTAAGATTTATTTTATTTATTTGGGCGGGGGAAGAGTGCATGTGACTGCGCGCACACAGGGGAGAGGGGCAGAGGGACAGAGAGAGAGAAACACAAGCAGACTCTGTGTTGAGTACGGAGCCCAAAGAGGCGCCCAATCTCGCAACTCTGAGATCAGACCTGAGCCAAAACCAAGAGTCAGATGCTAAACAGACTGTGCCGCCCAGGCACCCCTAAATGTTGTTTTGTTTTGAGTCATCCTCTTAATCACACATAAACACAGAAAATCCTTAACTTGTCCTACTTGATGATGAACATAACTCTTAAACTTTATAACACTTAGAATTGACAACCAGAGAGCGCTGTCATAAGACAGGATCAAATTGCTACAGATGTCAACAAGCCATAAAAGATTCTTAGGCAGAAATGAGACTTTAGAAAACTTCCTCTCCCATGTTTCATTTTAGAGTTCAATAAACTGAGGCAAAGAGAACTGAAATATTTATATTCATCTGTCATGCCAATAGCAAAGCCAGTTCCTAATGCAGACTACTGTCAGTTTGCTTTCTTTTCACTTTCGACAAAAGGAAGAAAATAATTATGAGAATTTAGCTGTATATAGGTAAGTGAAATAAAAATTCTGATTTCTCAATTCACTGAACTTTGAAAATATTTTTGGCAGATTTGAGTCCCAGGGCAGTCTCATGAATGGAATCAATTTGAATGACTTGATTTTATTTAACCAAGACTGGGAGACATGTGACACACATAGTAAGAACCTAAAATTCAACATTTGCCAAACATTTTCTGAGGCAGCTGGTGTGGGAAATATTGGAAATTGGTAAATGAAAAAGGCATAGCTCCAGTCTAGAGAATAGTACAGTCTCTTGTGGTAGCATATTTCAATTACTAAAGGAGGAACATCCCTAAGAAATATGGTCAATTAATATTTGATAATTACTTTATTTTTAAAAATATTTTACTTATTTATTTGAGAGAGAGAAAGAGACAGCGTGCACACAGAGGGAGAGCGAGAAGCAGACCTCCCACTGAGCAGAGAGCCCGATGCAGGGCTCGATCCCAGGACCCTGAGATCATGACCTGAGCAGAAGGCAGACGCTTAACCAACTGAGCCACCCAGGTACCCCGATAATTACTTTATTTTTATTAGCTAGAGTCTTCAATTTAGTACTTTGTGTATTTTGTACAGTGAAATCAACTTTTATTATTATAAAATTTGGGTGAGTTCATTACTAAGTGCAACAGACTAAAAGTGCTAATACTGAGCCATCAGAAAGGATGAATACCCAACTTTTACATCAACATGGATGGGACTGGAGGAGATTATACTAAGTGAAATAAATCAAGCAGAGAAAGTCAATTATATGGTTTCACTTATTTGTGGAACATAAGGAATAGGATGGAGGACATTAGGAGAAGGAAGGGAAAAATGAAGGGGGGAAATCGGAGGAGGGAGACGAACCATGAGAGACTATGGACTCTGAGAAACAAACTGAGGGTTTTAGAGGGGAGGGGGGTGCGGGGATGGGTTGACCCGATGATGGGTATTAAGGAGGGCACGTACTGCGTGGAGCACTGGGTGTTATACACAAACAATGAATCATGGAACACTACATCAAAAACTAATGATGTATTGTATGATGACTAACATAACATAATAAAATTAAATTAAATTTAAAAAAAAGTGCTAGTGTCTGGACCAACCTCTTTGAAGGTTGTAACAGCTAAATCATTTTGGATCCTCTTACCAGTGTTAGAGTATTATTTTCAAAAAGATAAAATCATGACTCTCAAGCAACTATAAAAAAAAGAACACCCGTTAAAGAGTTTGACTTTAACTCATTAATTAACCAGTGAACTAGTAATATGTTAAAACCAATTCAAAGAACATGTGAGAAACAAATATAAGCAATTGAAAGTATTGTCAGGACAAGATTGCTGGGTTAAATACAAAACCGGTTAATGTCAACAGGGTAATAAATCATAACCTTTCAGGTTATCTTTTCCATAGGACAGAAACGATTTGCTTACCCATCAGAAAAAGAATATGCAGCTTGACCTCTGTCCCTAAAAAGTTGTAAAGTAGTCTAATCCGTGGAAAATTAATAAAAAAAAAAAATGCAAGCCCAGCACTGCCCTGAAAGAGCAGTATTCTCTTTTACTTATTTGGAAGCTTTGGAAATCTTTTCTCATACCAGCATGCTTTATATGTTAAGGCACTAAGCTTCTGTTCAAGAACTCTTTTCTACCTTACATATCACTCAAAAGCAGAATCTATTTGACTTGAGTTGGTCTTAAGTAAGCCCATTTGACAGCTGCCCGACTTCGGCGATAGAGAAATTAAAACCAGAAAATTTCTGAGGGGAGGACTCTGCTTTATTTGGAGAACAAAATTTTCTAAACTTCCTACTGTCTAGAATAGGTTCAGTTTAAAGTTTGTTTAGGTGTCTGTTTGAGGTCCAGAAAAATGGAAGGTACTTCCATATTTCAGTGGGTATATGGAAACTGCAAATATCGCAGTTGGAGTTTAAATACACCGGAAAGGAGGAAGGTAGGGGATCCCTTGATGAAGACGGGATTTCAGTGGATGGAATTTAATATGTCTGTTAAGCCCCTGAAAAGCAACACTTTTGGAAATTTCTTTGTTTTACGGCTTTGCCTCAGATCTAATAATTTATTTGTTTTTGTAAGACACGATACAGAGGATTATAGTTGCTGTTATTACATCAATTTCCATTCTCCCTTATCCACTGCTGCTTAAATGACAATGAGAGCAAAGAAGTTACGGGGTACCTGGGTGGCAAAGTCGATTAATGAAATTAAAGAAAATCAAATCTCACAATATTTTTAAATCACTTTAGCATATATGTTTTCATTATTTCCTGATTTTTTTGCATTTTTAAATTTAAGATTTTGTTCAGAAACTCAATATTTCAACGTAATAATTGTTTAAAAAATTCTCTCTGTACATACCATAATATATACTTCATCCAAAACAGTGTTATTCAAAGCCTAATTCCCAACAGAAACAATGCAACACATGGGGGTTATGTTTCTTGAAAAACTAAATGGTTTATTCTACTATGAAATAATGAGAAATGTTAAAGTAAAACTTTGAGGTAAATAAATATTATTCATGAAACCGACTCTCGGTTTCAGCTCCCGTCACGATCTCAGGGTCATGGGGTCGATGGAGCCCTGCGTTGGACTCTTAGCCCAAACGCAGTCTGCTTAAGATTCTCCCTCTCGCTCTGCTCCCCCTGCCCCCGTGCTCTCTCTCTCAAAATAAATAAACAAATCTTTTAAATTTTTTTTAAAAAATGAGAGAAAAGAAGTTCTGCCAACCCAGCTGGGAGAAATGGAAAAAAAATGACTTCCAAGTTTGGACAATAGATGAGAAGGAAATCCTAAATTTATGAGGTAAAAGAACTTCAGGCCGCATGACAGAAATTAAAACTCATCATTAAGATAGTAGTACAATTATATAATATAATAACAAACTATAAAGCATGTTTTATATCATGTGATTGGAAAAGAATATATAATTTCTTAAAATCACAAGCTACCCAGTAAGAACCTTAGCTATGTACAAGTTTCTCCTTGATTGTGTTCTTTTATCCACATCAATGTTGAAATGCCGTCCTAATGAGAAATACTCACTGACACTGAAATGAGGATTACTTCTTCACGGGAAATTGTATTGCAGTATTTCTTTGCACAGACTTTGACTTCTTATATTTTTTAAAAAGTTAACTAGATTTACAGTTCTAATATGGCTGAATTTTAGCAAAGAACAATAATGCCTAGTTGTTGAGCCTAAGCTAAAGATAACATTAACCTCATTAGTTACGGAATAACTTTCATGAATAATATTTATTTACCTCAAAGTTTTACTTTAACATTTCTCATTATTTCATAGTAGAATAAGCCATTTAGTTTTTCGAGAAACATAACCCCCATGTGTTGCATTGTTTCTGTTGGGAATTAAGCTTTGAATAACACTGTTTTGGATGAAGTATATATTATGGTACAGAGAGAATTTTTTAAACAATTATTATGTTGAAATATTGAGTTTCTGAACAAAATCTTAAATTTAAAAATGCAAAAAAATCAGGAAATAATGAAAACATATATGCTAAAGTGATTTAAAAATATTGTGAGATTTGATTTTCTTTAATTTCATTTTTGCAAATAATTTAGACTTTTTTAGATTATGGCCAATATTTCTCATTCACCCAAAATATCATTTCATCCCATAGTAGGTTTTCAACTTTACCATAAATCCATTTTTTGGAAAATTTAATTACAGTCTATATGAATAAAATAATTTCAAGTTGCTTACTATAATCAGGATTATTCTTATCTTCTTATCTAAACTAGTATATTTGTTCAATAATGCCAGTACTGTGTTTTGCTCACCACTGTCTGTCCAGGACATAGAAAGAGAGCCTGGTCCATAGTAGGTCCTTTTTGTTGACTGAATGAATTAATGAATGTTTTAATTCGGCAATATTCAATCTGTGTCATTTTAGAATTATTTTAAAACATACAGAATGCATTTTTGTAATATTGTAAGGGTTGTTTTGAAGAATATTTTAAAAACTGGTTAATGATGCTGCCTGGAAAGTTATTCATATTTTGTACAAATTGTGACAAATATAATTAAGGTCAACTATCACCCTAAGAAAATGTCTACTATGTACAATACATCTCATCAATTTCCATACAATTCTTGATCTATAGTAAAAAAAAAAGTCAATATAACATTACAAATCGCTCACTTCTGATACATAGTCCCTTAAACTTGATATTTTTACATAATTTTGCTCATAAATCTATCTTACCATCTGTCTGGGCAAATCCAACAGCTTCTCTTATTTTGGCAACTCTGAATGAACGCATTTCTACAGGAAGCCTTGACATATTTATTTTATGCTCTTTCATGAGGGTTACAAAATATGTGCTGCATGATCTAGAAAAAAATAAGATCTGCTAGCAACTAAAACCTTAACTGTAAAAAGCTATATATTTTTTTCCTTTGAAATCCCTTGAAAATCTCTTATTTGATTTTCTTAGTACTCTTTTTGATAATATGGAAAGCAAGATAATTCAGCTGTGGAAACAAGCAAAATTTCTTCTAATATAGAACAGCTGAGTGCTTCACTGTCCTTACAAAGAATCCACTCCTGGAACCACAGGTATTTTTTTTTTTTTTTAAATCAAGTTTATTATGAGCACAGTGCGGTTGAGTAAAGTTCTCCTTTCTTATTGTAGAAAACTTAGAAGAATGAAAAGGCAGAGAGAGCCTAAATTGTTTTAGTTTGTGTTACACTGGCCTTGAAAAGAAATAGAAGAGGATAATTTAGCCAAAAACAACAAACATCCAGTTACCACGAATTTCAAACTTTCAGGGTTAGAGTGAAAGAGACCCATTAATTCAGGGATGTCAAGGCTGCTGGTGAAATTGAATACAAAAAAATACTGTCCTGTGAGTTGCTATAGCTAAGCTTCCTTTCTTTAGTAGATAGTGTTTGGGGGAATACCTACGCCAGCTATTAAAGCCCTTCGTAAAACAATGAACAAGAGTGGAGGGAATAGAATCATGTAGTCTATAGCACGCATCCACTCATTCAGAATCCCACCTCTGGCTGCTAAGAGAAAAATACAAGTAACAGTTTCCTGAGAATTGTTAAGCCAATACACTATTAAATATACCACCTAACATTGTTCTTTTCCTCTCCTTTTTCACTCTTGCAGCTACCACATGTGATGGAAGGAATCCAAGTTAAACACTCTCACCAGAGCATGCTCCAAGACAGATGACTGGGCCTCGGGCTTGGCCAATACAATGCACTTCTATTCTCTATTTATTTTTGTAGTTCAAAGACCTGGCAGTAACCAAGTTGATGCCTGCCATAAGGACCAGTGCACTCCTGATTACTGCCCAGTGACTTTTATAACCGCATGCCAGCCACTCAGATTGACCACGTATAAAGAGTAGGGGGATTTTTTGGAAGGAAAAGAAACCCCAGCTTCCACTTAAGCTTTGAAATTTCAGATGATGTACTGCCAACTTAACAGACCTTGCTTTAATCAGAGCAGCCACATGAAAAGGCTGTTTCTATTTACCCTAGGTCATTTAGGAAACCAGTGATAAGTAGGCCGTGCAAAATTTCAACTTCTCTTAAAGTTGGCGTGTTCTCCTCAACTAGAGTTGAGTCTTAATTCCATTTTCTGAGTAGAAATATTTACAACCCTGTCATACATGAGTTTTAGCCTTCCTTCTGTCTACCAACAAATGGGCTTTTTAAAGAATGCTTAGGGTTAATGTGGAAGTTTTCTAACAGTGGGCCCATGTAGATTTAAATAATGACTAAACTGCTCTACTGGTCTGGTTCAAATTTCATCAGAGACTGACTTTAGCTAGAAAAAAATAACATTCTATTTTAGTTTTAAATTGTGTATTTATGGAATAAAAAAGTAATCTTGCAGAACCTAAAGTAACAACTGTAATATTCAGGAATTCAATCTTAGAAAGGAAAAAGATTTAGGATCCCAATTTATTCTTTGGTATACAATGAATCCTTTGGTTGTTTACAATATTTTCATTATCCTTATCATGAAGAGATTTTGTATAGTCCCTTGATATTGTGATATCCTGGATATTTTATGTTATCAAAATATAAACAGAAGAAGTTCCCTTTCTCCATTATTTAGATTCAATACTGCACCCCTTAACACTGTAAGCTCCCCCCATACGTTATAGTTGTAACAATCTTTTAACAGTAGAATTTCATTTTCGTGCTTCTCATCTTCCCATCTTTTGTGCTACTGTGTCATAGTAAATTTTTAACCCCATCTAACAATGTTAATGTTTTGTTTTAAACAGTTTTCTAAGGAAGTTAGGAGAAAAAAATACTTTTATATTTACCTCTACTACCCTCTTTTTTTTTTTTTTACCATTTCTAGTATCTTCATTCTTAATTTTAGAACCAAGTTTTCATCTATCATTTCCCATCAATCCAAAGAGCCTTCTTAGGATTTCTTATTGTACATATCTGCTTGCAATGAATTTTCTTGATTTTTATTTATCTGAAAATGTCTTTATTTCATCCTTGTTTCTGAAGACACTTTAACTGGAAATATAATTTTGAATAGACTGCTTTTTCAGCACTTTAAAGAAGTCTTTCTTGTTCTAGCCTACATATTTTCTGGTGAGAAATCAGCCTTATCTGTATCATTGTTTCCCTGGATGGAATGTCTTTTTTATTGAACTAACTTCTTGATTTTCTTTTTAATTTGATTTTCAGCTAGCCTTGGGTTTTTTGGATCTGTCAGTGGATAGTAGATAGTAATTATCAAATTGGGGAAAAATCTGGCCATTATAGCTTCAAATATTTTCCAACAATATTCTCACTGTCTTCTCCTTCTCAGACCAATATACATATATCTATATATGTAGTTAGCTTGCTGGATATTGCCCCTCTATTCTCTGAGACTGTGATAATTTTTCTTTCCTTTTTATTGAAGTACAGTTGACACATAATGTTACATTAGTTTCAGGTGTACAACATAGTGATTCAACAAAACTATACACTATGCTATGCTCACCACAAGTATAGCTACATTTGTCGCCCTACCTGCTGTTACCACTGACTATATTTCCTATTCTGTAACTTTGATCCCCATGACTTATTCATCCCCTAACTGGAAGCCTATACCTCCAATTCCCTTTCACCCATTTTGCCCAGCCCCCATCCCCTTCCCTCTGGCAACCACAGGTTTGTTCTCTGTATTGAAGAGTCTGTTTTTTGTTTGTGTGTTTGTTCATTTGGTTTGATTTTTAGATTCTACATATAAGTAAAATCATGTGGTATCTGTCTTTCTCTGACTTATTTCACTTACCATAATACCCTTTAGGTCCATTCATGTTGCCATAAATGACAAGATCTCATTTTTATATGGCTGAGTAATATACATATAATATATATATAATATTACATGTGAGGATTATATATATAGGTGTGTGTGTATAGATAGATAAATAGATAGATAGATCGATCTCCTCATACCTTCTTTATCCATTCATCAATAGACAATGGATGGATACTTGGGTGGCTTCCATGTTTTGGTTATTGTAAATAATGCTGCAATAAACATAGGGGAGCATATATCTTTTCAAATTAATGTTTTCATTTTCTTTGGGTAAATACCCACCTAGTGGAATTACCAGATTGTATGGTACTTCTATTTTTAATTTTTTGAGGAACCTCCATACTGTTTTCCACAGTTGCTGCACCAATTTGCATTCCCACCAACAGTGCAAGAGCATTCCTTTTTTCCACATCCTCATCAACACCTGGTATTTCTTGTCTTTTTGATTCTAACCATTCTGACAAGTGTAAGGTGATATCTCATTGTGGTTTTAATTTGCATTTTCCTGATGATTAGTGATGTTGAACATCTTTTCATGTGTCTGTTGGCCATCTGTATGTCTTCTTTGGGAAAATGTATATTCAGGCCCTCTGCCCATTTTTAATTAGATTATTTCTTGTTTTGGTATTGAGTTGTATAAGTTCTTTATATATTTCGGATATTAACCCCTTTTCAGATATACCACTTGCAAATATCTTCTTCCATTTGGTACGTTGCCTTTTCATTTTGTTGATGGTTTTCTTCACTGTGCAAAAGCTTTTTATTTTGGTGTAGTCCCAATAGTTTATTTTTGCTTTTGTTTCCTTTGTCTGAGGAGACATATCTAGAAAAGTATTTCTACGGCTGATATCAAAGAAATTACTGTCTATGTTTTCTTGTAGCAGTTTTATGGTTTTTGATCTCACTTTTTCTTCAATCTTCTTCTTTCTTGATATTGGCTAATTTCTATTTTTATTCAGTTTTATGGACTCCTTTTTTTTTTTTTTTCTGTCACCCTCAAGCCCATCAAATAATTTTTCATTTTGGATATTGTAGTTTTCTGTTTTAGAATTTCCTAGTGGTGCTTCTGCTTTTCCACCCCCACAGTTTCTATTCTCTACCAAGATCCCTGTATATGTAGAAATGCCATATTTTCCTTTAACTCCATGAAAAAATTTATAATAGCTTTCAAAACTCTTGGTCTGCTAAATCCAAAATCCAAGCCATCTTGGGATTAGTTTCTATTCATTGCTTTTTTTCCTTGACTATAGGTCATATTCTACTTTTCAAAAATGCCTAGTAAATTTTGATTTAATATTAAACATTGCATAGGTCATGTTATAAATGTTCCTTATTCTGTTATATTCCTCTGAAGAATATCACTTTGAATTTTAGTGTGTAGTGCAATTACTGACTAATCACCTTGAAATTTTAAAGGCTCAGTTTACACTTTGTTAGGGTTCCTCTGTGGAAAGCTCTGTTTTCCAAACCAGCTTAATTTGGTGGGACTCAGCCTCCACACTCTGAGTTTCCTAAACATATTGTTGAGGCTTTGTAAGTATACATCTAGAGTGGGTTTTACTCTAGGGCATAGTACTTACTTCAAAGCTATGGCCTTTCTGGAGTCTCGGCTGGATGCTTATGGTATTAAGTGGTTTCTTTTCTGTATTTGGGCCACAACTCAAAGAACTCCCAATGTGGCTTTACCTTTAGTTTCTTGAGTTTGCTCCTAAACCCACAGCCTCTCTAGTAAGCCTTGCACGGTCTGTCCTAATACATGTACCACCCAGCCCTCAGCTCAGAACTTGCACTGGGCCCTCAACCAGTCTTCTGTCTTCCGATACAAATGGTTCTGTGTTGTTCAACCTCCCTGTACTTCAATCAAGAAATTGTATCCAAGCAGAGAAATTAGAGCTAAAATCTTCACAGAAAAACACTTTACTACTGAGGTACAGAATGAAATCATATTCCTTTTATTACCAAATGAGGTGCCTTCTCACATATTGTTCACATAATATGGACGCCTTTCTTTCCTACCTGGCGATTTTCTCTCCTGAGAAAACTCCTGAGAATGCTGGAATTTACTAAGCCCAAGGGATCAAACCTTCCCACTTTCACCTGTAGGAAATAAGAAAGGAATGCTTTCTTCAGCTGTCAAAAATCTCTTATTGCTCTTTCAGTTGGGTCTGTGTGGTGTTCTTGGCCATACTAAAATCAGATGGTATGTTTGTTCGCTGAGGTTCATTTAAGCAGAATGATCTTAGGGGAAAGTAGTTTGGAGGGAAAATGAGGAACTCACATCCTCTCTTTGGAGATGGATCAAACTACTACTGCTTCTAGCCCTGCTGCTGATCCCACCAGTGCAACAGGGCAGAAAAATATTCAGCAGTGCAGTTCATCCTAGACTGCCTCAGACCAGAAGTAGTTCATCCTCATCATCAAGTTGAATTTGCCCTTTATCGACACAGCTTAGACTAGAGCTAAGGCCTGAGGAATTCTTTTTCACCTCTATCTTCACTTATTCTCCCTTTTATTGATATAACATGCCTAATTCCCAGAGTTCTCCCAAATAAGTCATTAAATAAAATAGTCTCATTTTAGTTCACTCCTTAATTTTAGATGCTCAGTTTTCTTCCCAGAGACAACTATAGTCCAGATATTTGGATAATCATCTGCTCTTATCCAACATCCTGACTCTGTGCTGCTCACTTTCTTTGATGAAACTGATGCATACAAGCTACGCTTGAATTCAACATGATGCTAGTCACCAGTACTGACTCTCTCCAGCACCAGTGTAAATAAGTATCTGAAACCCATGACCACACATTTGAGATGTTACTCTGTCTAACTGCCCTCACTATACGGTCTCCCTCCTGAGCACTTCTTATTCCGTAGTAGATATTTTGATTCCTCTCCCAGGTTTCTCCTTTAGACTGAAGCATTCAATTCCCTAAGTGCTGGAAATATTGCCTCATGATGGTTCACAGCTGAGTCTGTATTAAGAAAAACAGCAGTATTATAGTTAACTGACATGGTGTCTACATTTTTGCTGTCTGATACCTGAATGTCAGGTTATTCAGAGAAACGACCAATGTAGAAAAGAAGAAATTATCAGTTGATGCTCTGGTAAAGCATGCAAATAAACAAACAACAAACCCTGAGATTTTTATAAGTAGCTGTAGTCTAGACACCCTGCTTTCAAGATCAAGGTAAAGATAAGGGTCAGGTAAGCAGCAGGAATCCCTTCTCCTATCTTGATTATGCCTTGCATAACTCTAAGAGGCAAAAACTGCATTGCAGTCTCTCTGAATGGTGTCCCTCAGAATCATGAAGTGAACAAGCTCCACAAATATATGTGTAGCCTTCCAAAGAAGAGCTATTTTTTTTCTTCAAAACTACATTATTTGTTCCTTAAACATGATTTCTCTAATGGAAAACTATTTATAACATTAGATGGTATCAATAAATAAGCACGAGAATGTAACTTCAGACCATAATGCCACCATAACTCACAGTTGTAGGTTGGAGTGCTGTAGTAAGAACTTTCTAGCAAGTCTACGATAGACGGATTGTTGAACTTGAAATGGATTTTCCCTTAGAAATTGTACTGTAATAATGACCAGATTTCTTATTTGCCAAGGTCTATTAAATCTATAATTTATCCTAAGTAGAAAAATAATATTTAATAAACTAGTTTTTATTTCATTATGGGGCTTGGTTCATGGTTAGTATATAAGAAATATAGGTTGGATAACTAAATACATTAGTAAATACATAAATATGTGACACTGCTTCTATGGAAACACTTAAAATTCTGATTCAGGTCATAGCTACCATTAGACACTAGAGTCCTTTACACATCTTTTCTTCTCCAGCCCAGTTCCAGCAGCTGGATCAGTATTCTAACACATTCCAAGCATCAGTTCAAGGGAAGATAAGGTATAAAGATTTCTAAATACTGTGTTCCTATAGGGACCTGCAGGTACTCACATGCAACAAGCAATATGATGAATGATGGTGTCTTGGGAGAGAGAAGTAGGTTGGGTGAAGCAGTGGAAGAGAAGCAGGAAGTGGTTCTAGACCATGACAGCCAGTGTGGAGGTTACTCTGGGGTGTTTGTGGGAGGGCAATTCCTCCAGCAGCAGCAGTTCCAGTTCACAGTCACTGAGATGCCAAAACATGGATCCTTTTCTGGGGCAATGGGGAGAATGGTCATTTTATTGACCACGGTTATGCCCACTCTTTAAGTGACTTAAAATTGCCATCTTAAGAAGGGATGACATTTTCAAACTGGATCCAGATGAATATTCAAATGAAACAAGTCTTTGGGGACAAATACAACTGCAGGTGGAAACCGGATCTGGCAAGCAGAACACAGTATTTAAAACAAATGGCAGCAGAACATGGCATCAGAGAAATACCAACAAGGGATTTCCACAGCACTGACTGGAAGGCCAGGACTAGGTGATATTATAACTACATGGGCAAGCAGAGAGGGAGACATGAAACAGGCAGGGATCCTACATAAGGCGCCGCTGAGTGGCAGGAGTCAGCCACAGGGGCAGACAAACTCTGCTCCTTGAGCTATAAAAATGACTAAAACCAGGCAGAGAAATAAAGAGTGCCTGCCACTTACTGGGGAAAATACAAGGACTAGGTTTTAGGAATATGGCAGAAGTCCCTGAAGCAGAACGGGGACATGAAATGAGAGTCAGACAGGTTTTGTTCTAGAGATTCTGATAGAGTTTCTTTATTTACTTAATAATACATAAGGTCAAGGTGGGCCCCCTAAACTAGGAAGACAAGTTGTTTTAGATTTGTGGGGGGGAGGGTGGGGCACCAGCAATACCAGCAATCCAGGCCTAACTCTGTCAGCTAGTCCGATCGGCAGGTCTTTACGTTTTCATTTTCATTTTCTTCCTATTTCATCCCACCTTCTTGTTTTATATCAATATATCCTTGTGCTTCAAACCACTCCTAAATTTAATTCATCTATTTGCTGAATTTTTTATGCTCCATTGCAGTGTAAAACAAATGTTTTGATTTCCTTATTTCTGCATCTTCTATAGTTATCTCTTCCTCTACCCCCTTAAATGTTGTCAGTTTCTCTGTTTCTCTCTTTGATTTTTTAGACTTCAGACTGCATTTCTTTTTACATTTGCTGTGCACCTGATGTAGCACTTTGTACCACTAGGCAGAATGTTTTCTGAATACAGTTTCATATTTGTAGTCTCTAAAGAGTCTTTAGTTTAATTCCAAGTGACACCCTGAATAAACCATACAAATTATCAAAGTCCATTTGGAACTGGCAGTAAAAAGCACTTATGAAAAAATCCAAAGTGACTATTTGCACAATTCTTTAATAAAGTCTGGTGATCACACACATGGCATTGAATCTATCAGAGTAGAATTACTAATAAGGAGACCTAAATGATTTTCCAATTTAGTATTTTCACAATTAAACTTTTCATGATTAATAATCTGGAAGTAGAAGAAATCCAAGCTCAGAGATAGACATGAACTATCCTAGACCTTTTCAAAACTTAAGCAATGGCATCTCAGGATTTATATTTGCTTTGAAAAGGAGCTATAAAGAAAACTAAATGACCAACAATCTCAGTTTATCCCTGAGATTCTAGGTGCTTCAACATTCCTCTCTTAGAGTTTTCAGGCATTAAATTAAGGATCAAAGGAATTTTTAAATATATGTATGATATTATAAAGATTTGTTGATAGCTAATAAAGTAAACAAAGGTCAGTTTAAAAAAGCAAATAGGTGGACTTAATATTAAAAGTGTTCCACATCACTTATGTTTAACAATTTCCTAGCAAATTAACATAATTTGGGGCGCCTGGGTGGCTCAGTCATTAAGCGTCTGCCTTCGGCTCAGGTCATGATCCCAGGGTCCTGGGATCGAGCCCCGCATCGGGCTCCCTGCTCGGCGGGAAGCCTGCTTCTCTCTCTCCCACTCCCTCTGCTTGTGTTCCCTCTTTCGCTGTGTCTCTCTCTGTCAAATAAACAAAATCTTTAAAAAAAAAAAAATTAACATAATTTACTACATTTTAGTCAGTTCCAATAAAACAAAACAGAAGCTCTGTACTTTGTTTTTTTTAAGTTATTATTTTTTCAGCAAAAACATATTTTAATTGAAGCTTTGTAGTTTGAATAAGGCAGAAATCAATGGATTCAGTGTAATCTCAGAATAATCTAGGAGGCAAAGTTACATAGGTGGAAGTTTCATTCTAATTTTTTTAACTTCCTCTATTATGTATCTTAGGATGGAATTACAATGCCACCTACAAAGTATTATAAACAAATTCTAAACCAGAATCTGATCAAGCCTCTACATATAACTACCAATTTATAGAGAACATAACAAACAGAATACAAGCTAAACAATACCAAAGTGATGCAATGAACAAATTTCATACTCCAGAAAATTATACGGTGCAAATCACCTGAACTCTTCTGCAAATAAACTTCTAGGACACACACACACACACACACACACACAGAAGTTTAGAAAAAGAGGGGCTTGAAGTTATAAGAGAAATCTTATTTAATCCAATTTTAATATATGGATCTTATTTGTATCTCAATTCTAACAAATATTCTATAAAGGAAATTTTGAGACCATCAGAGAATTTGAACACTAGCTGGATATTTCATAATATTAAGAAGTATTCTTAATAATTTGTTATGATAATAGATATATGATTATGTTTCAAAATGAGTGCTTATTATTAACAGACCATACTGAAATATTAAAGGTGAAACAATATGATTCTTGACATTTTTTTCAAAATAAACCAGAAATAGAAGGAATTGGCAAGAGTTATAGAGAAAGCAAGATTTGCCATGAGTTGATAAGAACAAATGGTACATGTTTATTATTATTATTTTCTCTACATATTTATATATTTAAAATTTTCCATAATAAACCTTAAAAATAATCTCAGACATTACCTTTACTAAAAATGTATTGCTCCATATAGAAATAAAGTTGACCTTAACAGCACAGTTTGAACTGCATGGATCCCCTTTTATGCAGTTTTTTTCAATAAATATATTGGAAATATTTTTCTCTAAAAATTTGTGATAATTTGAAAAAACTCACAAACTGCATAGCCTAGAAATATCAAAAAATTAAGGAAAAGATATGTCATAAATGTATAAAATCTATATCGATACTAATCTCTTTTATCATTTACTACCATAGAATATACACAAACCTATTATAAAAAGTTAAAATTTATCAAAACTTACAAGAGCACCTGACTGGCTCAATCAGAAGAGCATGAAATTCTTGATCTCAGGGTCATGGTTTCAAGCCCCCCGTTGGGTGTAGAGATTACTTTAAGATAAAAATCTTAAAAAGAAAAACAAACTTATGCACACAAACACTTACAGACCATATATGGCCCTTGACAGTCAGAATTCTAAACACATATAAAGACATAGTGTTAAATAATAACAGCATAAAATTAACTGTCATACATACTATACCATTGGAATAATTTTGTAGCCACCTCCTGTTGCTATTGCTGAAATCAAGAGTTGGGAGAATCTGCTTTAATTAAAACACCATGGGACACAAATCCTCTCTGCATCAGCAGTTTGTCTCTTCAGTAAATTGTGTACTAAGAAAATCATTGAGGAGAAAGGATATCTGCCAGAACAGGTTTTTAATGCAGACAAAATTGCCCTATTCTGGAAAAAAATGCCACAAAAACATTCATTAGTAAGGAAGAGAAGCAAACAAGGATTTAGGACAGGAAGGGGTAGGCTAAGTCTACTGTTTCATGCAAAGGCAGTCGGGTTTATGATCAGGACTGCCCTTATCTATAAACCCGCTAAGCCCCAAAAAGCTAAACAACTGCCAGTCTTTTAGGAATACAACAAGAAGGCCTGGAAAACAAGGACCCTTTTCCTGGCTTGGTTCCAATGATGCTTTGTCCCTGAAGTCAGAAGGTACCTGACCAGTGAAAAACTGCCCTTTAGAAATGGTCAACAAAACAAAAAGACAACTGACAGAATGGGAGAAGATATTTGCAAATGACATATCAGATAAAGGGCTAGTATCCAAAATCTATAAAGAACTTCTCAAACTCAACACCCAAAGAACAAATAATCCAATCAAGAAATGGGCAGATGACATAAACAGACATTTTTCCAAAGAAGACATCCAAATGGCCAACAGACACATGAAAAAGTGCTCAACATCGCTTGGCATCAGGGAAATCCAAATCAAAACCTCAATGAGATCCCACCTCACACCAGTCAGAATGGCTAAAATTAGTAAGTCAGGAAACAACAGATGTTAGCAAGGATGCAGAGAAAGGGGAACCCTCCTACACCGTTGGTGGGAATGCAAGCTGGTGCAGCCACTCTGGAAAACAGTATGGAGGTTCCTCAAAAAGTTGAAAATAGAGCTACCCTACAACCCAGCAATTGCACTACTGAGTATTTACACCAAAGATACAAATGTAGTGATCCGAAGGGGCACCTGCACCCCAATGTATATAGCAGCAATGTCCACAATAGTCAAACTATGGAAAGAGCCTAGATTTCCATCAACAGATGAATGGATAAAGAAGATGTGGTATATATATATATATATATATACACACACACATATAATATTATATGTACATATATATATATATATACACATATATATAATATTAATATAGAGTATATATACCATATATTAATGGTATATATACCATATATATATACCATTAATATAAGGTATATATACCATATGTGGCATATATATAATGTATATAATATATATAATATTAATATACATATTAATATTATATATATTACATTATATATAATATATATAATGTATATAATATATAATGTATATAATATATATATATAATGAAATATTATGCAGCCATCAAAAATGAAATCTTGCCATTTGCAATGACATGGATGGAACTAGAGGGTATTATGCTAAGCAAAATAAGTCAATCAGAGAAAGACAATTATCATATGATCTCAATGATATGTGGAATTTGTGAAACAAGGCAGAGGATCATAGGGGAAGGGAGGGAAAAATGAAACAAGATGAAACCAGAGAGGGAGACAAACCATAAGAGACTCTTAATCTCAAGAAACAAACTGAGGGTTGCTGGAGTGGAGGAGGGTGGGAGGGATGGGACAGCTGGGTGACGGACGTTGGGGAGGGTATGTACTATGGTGAGCGCTGTGAATTGTGTAAGACTGATGAATCGCAGACCCGTACCTCTGAAACAAATAATACGTTATATGTTAATAAAAAAAAAAAAGGAAAAACTGTCTTTTAAAGTTCTTTTGATATTAGACAATGCTCCTGGCCACCAAGAACCCCACAAATTCAGAAACAAAGGCATTGAAGTGGTCTCCTAGTCCCCAAGCACAATGTCTCTAATTTAGCCTCTAGATCAGGGGGTCATAAGAACCTATAAGGCTCATTACACATGGTACTCTATGGAAAGAATTGTCAACACTATGGAAAAGAACCCTGATAAGAGAGAACACCATGAAAGTCTGGAATGATTACACCACCGAAGATGCCATCATTGTTAATTGAAAAAGCTGTGAAAGCCATCAAGCCCGAGAAACAAATTCCTCCTGGAGAAAACTGTGTCCAGATGTTGTGCATGACTTCACAGGATTTATGACAGCCAATCAAAAAAAAAAAAAAAATCATGAAAGAGAGTGTGGATAGGGCAAAAAAAAAGGTAAAGGGTGAAGGGTTTCAATATACAGATCTTGGAGAAAATCAAGAGCTAATAGACACCACACCAGAGGACTGAACAGAAGATGACTTGACGGAGATGAGTGCTTCTGAACCAGTGCCAGACCCTAAGGAAGAAGACATAGAAGCAACGCCGGAAAACAAATTGACATTAGACAATCTAGGAGGAGGGTTCAGATATTTTAAGACTTCTTTTGAATTCTTTGATGACAAGGACCCCTCTATAATATGGGCACTGATACTAAAGCAAATGGCAGAAAAATTGGTTCTGGATAGGCACAGTTTTGGAGAAATGAAAAAGCAGAAAACTCAGAAATGATGATGTATTTCCATAGTTACACCAAGTGTGCCTGCTTCTCTTGCTTCCCCTTCCTCCTCCACATCTTCTGCCTCTGCCATCCCTGAGACAGAAAGACCAACCCCTGTTCCTCCTCCTCAGCCTACTCAACATGAAGATGATGGGGATGAAGATCTTTATGAGGACCCACTTCCATTTAATGAATAGTAAATAATCATCATGCCTATAGCTATTAAACTTACCTGTTGTGTATGTGTGTGTCTTCATGTGAAAATCTGATAATTGTACAGCAAGAACTGTGTCATCATCATCATTGTCTACGTATTGATCGTGTAGAACACCATGTGCAAGACTCGTGTGGAAGGGGATAGATAGCCTATCCTTACATAGGCATAAGGTGAGTGACATTTATTATAAAATTAATGTGTTTTCTTACTGTTTTATAACTGCTTTCTAATAATTACATTACCATACAGTATGCCTGTCTCTTTCATAATTGGAGAAAATGAATATCAGCTTATCATCACAGGTAAGTGTTTTTTTTAAAATAATGTAACAACATTTCTTTCCAATAGTGTATTATAAATATAATACTGTATGCCCTAAACATTTTATAATGATTCATTCATTAGTGTATAGGCTAGGCTACCATAAAGCAAATATATCACTGCTTTTTCACTATCAGTGCATGAATAATTATACCTTTAAGGAAAGATCAATTTCTTTATCACATTACCTTTACATTTTTTATATATAGCATTAGTAATACCTAGGACATCTACAGGGTTTTGTATCATATAAGAAAATGTTAGGGGCGCCTGTCTGGCTCGGTTGGTAGACATGAGACTATTGATCTTGGGGTCATGAGTTCAAGGCCCACATTGGGCACAGAGCTTCCTGAAAAAAAGGTAAAAGAAAAATTTAAAAAAATAAAATAGGCAGCTGGTTCTTTAAAAAGGAGAGAGACTCATAGCAGCAATGTCCACAATAGCCAAACTGTGGAAAGAGCCAAGATGCCCTTCAACAGATGAATGGATGAAGAAGATGTGGTCCATGTATACAATGGAATATTACTCAGCCATTAGAAAGGATGAATACCCAACTTTTGCATCAACATGGATGGGACTGGAGGAGATTATACTAAGTGAAATAAGTCAAGTAGAGAAAGTCAATTATCATATGGTTTCACTTATTTATGGAACATAAGGAATAGCATGGAGGATATTAGGAGAAGGAAGGGAAAAATGAAGGGAGGGGAATCAGAGGGGGAGACGAACCATGAGAAACTATGGACTCCAAGAAACAAACTGAGGGTTTTAGAGGGGAGGGGGGTGGGGGGATGGGTTGACCCGGTGATGGGTATTAAGGACGGCACGTATTGCATGGAGCACTGGGTGTTATATGCAAACAATGAATCATGGAACACTGTATCAAAAACTAATGATTTACTACATGGTGACTAACATAACATGATAATAAAAAAAAATAGAGACCAAAATGAGTCATCATGACAACAGCAGAATGAAAGCCCAGAAAATAATTTAAAAAACATTTTTTGCTGAGTTGTTCGAACAACAACAAAAAAACTTTGATGTAGGTACTAATAGATGATTCAACTTGTAAACAGATGACATAAACTTACAGTGTCAATAATACAGTATAATACTGTAAATGTATTTTTCTTCCTTATAATCTTCTTAATAATATTTTCTTTTCTCTGGCTTCCTTTAAGAATACAATATATAATACGTAACAGATAAAATGTGTGTTAATTAACTGTGTATGTTATCAGTAAGACTTCCAGTCAACAGTAGGTTATTAGTAGTTAAGTTTTGGGGAGTTGGAAGTTATGCAGGGATTTCTGACTGCATGGGGGTCTCAGTGCCCCTAACACTTGAATTGTTCAAGGGTCAACTATATAATTAAACTTTTTCTAAATTGATACATTTATATATGTATATAAATATATGTATTGCTACCTTCCTAAATTCACCTATTTAACCTAATAATTTTTACATACATTCTTTTTGGATTTTCTCTAAATACAACACGTCATCATCTCTCTTTCCTCAACTGTTCTCTAACGTGGTGATGTGAGTGATTAAGATGATTGTCAAGTCTTCCTTAGATGGTAATAACCAGGTAAAGTTTAATATAATAGGGTTCCTATTGCTAAAATCAAGGGAATTATTTCAATAGCCATACGTACCCCTCAAATTTGTCCTATTTAGAACAACTTAATGCAACAAGATAAGTTATGCTTATATGTGAATGTACTGAGGACCTTTCCCTTTAATATAATTGTTCCTTAAAAATATTTTATAGGAAAAAAGAATAAGCTATATTTACCCCTGGGAGAGACCTTGTCAGTCATATCTGTATAATTCCTGGTTTGAGCTGTAAGTAAATAATTAACTACAAAATTTTACATATATATTATGAAGTAAATTAAAGTGATATAAAATAAAGCTTTTAAAATTAATGAGACAACCAGCCATATAGAATGTGCCTTAATAAGATACATAGACATCAGAGACCAATAAAATACAATTTTTTATGAGAAATACTGAACCACAGAAATAGATTTATACCATGCAAGACTCATGAAAGTTCCTCTGAGATGTAGTTTGGTAGTCAATAAACATTTGCCTCTCTCAAAAACTTTTTTCTTTGTACATCTTGGGATAAAATAAAAGGAAATAGTCTTGCACAGTGAGAAAGACAATACAAGGAACTAGTGATGGAGGACAGAGGCTCTGGAGGCATACTACCTGAGTGTTCTTATTAGCGACTGAGGACGAGCTGCTTAACACTCCAGTACCTCAATTACTCAAGTGTAAAATTAAGATCATTAACTCACCAGATTGAATAAATGAGTTATTACCACAAAAGCCCTTAGAGCAGCGCCCATAAAGAAATGCACAATATCATTGGCATTATTATTTTTATTGCTATAGTCATTACTATTAAATATAAGTTATTAGAGACAAGGACATAAAGCTAACACAATAGGGGTCTTTAGCTTTTGTTCTTCCTTAACAGTTCAAAGGAAGAATGTTAAACATATAGAGATCATTTCTATTTACATATTGATTTAATAAATAATCATTAAATGTTTACTACATGCTAAGCTTTGTACTTTGAGTGTGCAAATATGAGTACAATTTGTTATCCATCCACAAGGTACTTTTAGACATATAAATTGTTAAAGACACCTAAGCATTACAGGAGATATGTAAGATGTTCACAGAGGTTACTGTAGATTACCAGAGGGAAGAGTGGAGGAATCTGACCTGAGCAGGGTGCCAGAGAAGTTCTCAGAAGGAAGATAGTATTCTAAAGATTTTATTTATTTATTTGTTTGTTTGTTTTAGAAAGAGGGAGCAAACGTGTGCTTGCAAGCAGAGGGAGGGGACAAGCGGGAGGGAGAGGGACAAGCAGACTCCAAACTGAGCCCCGAGTCCAGAGTCAGGAGCCCTGAGCCCTGAGCTGACCTGGGGCTCCATCTCACAACCCTGAGGTCACGAATGTATGCTGAAATCAGGAGTGGGATCCTTAATCTGCTGGCCACCCAGACACCCCAGAAGGAAGATAGTATTCTAACTCTCTGGAAAGATTTAGTAGGATTTATTCACCAGATAGCCAGGACCTGGAAGAACATGAACTTTCCCCCAGGCAGTGGGAAAAGCTGGCAAGAGACACAAAGATCTGAGACAGACTGCCAGGCATGCTGCATTCTTTACCTATTTAGCAAGTGGTTTTTGAATGCCAGACCCTGTAGAAGCTATCCTGAACAAAACATGCAACATCTCTGTTTTGACAAAACTTACCCAAACCAATCAATAAATGGACTAATAAACATAATATCTCGGGTAGTGAATAATTAAAGAAAAGCAGAGTAAGGGGAATGAGGGGGGTTGGGGAAGTGGTACTTACTGTTTTATAAGGCTAGTCCATTGAGATGATGATATTTGAGTAAAGATCTGAAGGAAGTAAGAGAACAAACAGGATACAATAGCTTTCAAGTAGAAGAAATAGTAAGGACAAGACTGTGAGGCAGGAGTGTGGTTGACGTGTTTAAGAAACAGCAAGGAGGCTAGTGTGGCTAATAGGGAATGAGTGAGCCAGAGAGAGTCAGGACCTGAAAAAGAGATGAGAGGAGGAAAGGACGTGGAAAGAACATGAATGGCCTTTTAGGGCATGGGAAGAACTCTGGATTTTATACTGACTGGAGGGTTTTGAATAAAGTTGTGCTTTATCGGATTTAAGTTTTAAAGAACTCTGACCAATGTGTGATTAGATTGTACAAGGCAGGGGTGGAAGCAGGGAAACCAAACGTTTTCCTAATAATCCACATGACAGATACCAGTGCGAAAACCAAAAGAGTAGCACTTCTCTAATGAGAACCAGTCCAATTCAGAATACATTTTGAAGATTTTGTTAACAAGATTGGCTAACAGACATGGAAAATGAGAGGAAGGCAGTGCTCCAATCTGACTCCAAGTTTTAGAGACTGAAACAGTGTTTCCATTTGCTGGGATGATAAGATTAGTGTTGAAAAACCGAGTTTCCTCTAGACATGTTAAATTTGAAATGTCTCTTACACCTTCCACAGGGACCAGTATATTCTTGTACCTGCAAGCTCTTTGATATAACTGGAGCACAGACTCAGTGGAGACATGTTGATAGCAAATAAGCCTGGGAAATGAGTAGACCATATCACACAGGGTCTTGAAAATCAGCATAGTGCAGACTTTATGAATAGTTAAATGGACATGTTAGTTAAAGTATATAGTATGATTAAAACTGTAGTTAAATAAACTTAATCCAGCAGCAATATCAAAAATTGGACGTGAAGAAGACCGACACTAGAACTAGAATTAGTATGATTGGCAAAATGATCCTTCTCCAAGTTTTTGATTATTATTTTAATAGCCTACTATCCAATTATGATATTTAACATCTCCCCAGTTGCCAAGGAAAATTTAGAATCATATTCACATTTTCCTTTCTCCAATCATATACATAATCACCAAGTACTATGTATCTCAGGTTTTTACTGTTTTTATTTAGCTTTCTCTTCATTCTGTTACTTCTGCCTAAGTTCAGGAAATCATTATGTTTTGCCACTACAGATATCTCCCTTCAACCTAGTCGTGAAATCATTGCCACCTCCTCCTAGAGTCACAGTGCCCACCGTGGTTGACAGAGACTTTCTTGACAATGTATCTTGACCTAATACCTCAGTGGTAGGCTGAGCTTTGTTCCTGGCAGGGTGTAAATATCAACTCAGCATGTGATTATAGAATGAATAGATGACATACAATTTTGAACTGTGTCATAATTACATTTTTGTTTTAAATTTTTCTTCTAGGAATATTTACACTTTAGCATTCCCCTTCCCTCCTGGTGTATACCATCTGCTATTAGTAACTATACATACTAGTTGAAAAGTAAATGTTATAAAAATAATCATTTCCTTCCCTTATACTACTGCGTACCTCTGAATTAGGTAATAGAATTGTTAAATATGTGATGGGAGTAGGAAAATATGACAAGCATCATTTGAGGCTTAAAGTTTTGTATTCATAAGTGTGTGATTTCTGAGACACAGTAATTGAAATTCCATACTCTGAAACAATCACTGAATTTCAATGCATAAATTTAACTCATGTCATCTATAAATAAAAGCAGTAGCTACAATCTTAAGTAGCATATGAATGAAATATAGTGCAGGGTGAATATACTTTTCCCTAGTTTCAAACTAAAATTACATTATTTCTGAGTTAATCAGTTAGCTGTCATGATAGATGTAGGTAAGGAGTTGTAATTCTCCTTTCAGTAGGGTTTCAAGATTATAAATTAAATTTGTTATTTCTTCTGAGTAAATGACACTACTAAACTTATTAGACTTTTGCTTTGTCCAATTTTTTTAAATAAGAAAAATGAAATAATGTCTGAGAGTATTTGAAAATATCCATTTTCAGTTTTGAGAAATTATAGGGCATCTCTGTTCTAGTGTCCATAAGAGATGCCATGTGTGTATCAAAAAACAAAGGGAAATTTAAAAAAAAATCTTTCAACATTTGTAATAGGAAGACTACATTTTTTTTTCATTTTTCTGCTTCTAAGAATAACATAATTGAAAAAAATGCCTTATTATTTAATTATATCCTGTTATTGGGATGAATTTAATAAGACACACCAAAAATTACAATAACATTACATATTTTCCTCATAATTTTTTCTGCATAAAAATAACATTTAGGGCACCTGGGTGGCTCAGTTGGTTAAGCGACTGCCTTCGGCTCAGGTCATGATCCTGGAGTCCCAGGACCGAGTCCCGCATCAGGCTCCCACCTCAGTGGAGAGTCTGCTTCTCCCTCTGACCCTCCCCCCTCTCATGTGCTCTCTCTCTCTCTCTCTCTCAATCTCTCTCTCAAATAAATAAATAAAATCTTTAAAAAAAAAATAACATTTAGGTACAGTTTGTTATTAACTATAGTCATGACAGGGGTTGATGATTTGGGGTAATAAACACATGAAAGACAACTTTAATTTTAAAAGAAGCTTGTTTTAAAAAATCTCAAGATTCTTTCTTTGTAATTATATGTAAATATGAAACATATCTGGTGATTCAAAATTTGAAAAAGATAGTTTTACTGGGAAAAAATTAAAATAAAGTATTCTGTCCCTCTATTTATCCTAATTAGGGAAAATTAAACATTTTATAACCGTCAAACACTGTTATGAATATGTATAGTGAATATGTATAAGTTTTATTAACAATTTTATGTAGATATATATCTTCTTTTTGGATATAGTATTGGTTATAGATTTAAAAAATCTACATGAATAAAAATGGAAAGTGAGTGATCATAGCAAAAAATCTACATCATAAAATATTCAAAACACATTTGAAGTATCATTACTTTTGGAGAAAGTATGTCATATAATCGGAATATATTAATAAACATTAAAAAGGTGATAATGCTTTTTTTATTTTATTTTTTTAATTTAATTTTATTATGTTATGTTAGTCACCATACATCATTAGTTTTTTTAATGAAATTGGTATATTATCTTTTTTTAAAATTTTTTTATTGTTATGTTAATCACCATACATTACATCATTAGATTTTGATGTAGTGATCCATGATCATTGTTTGTGTATAACACCCAGTGCTCCATGTAGTACGTGCCCTCCTTAATACCCATCACTGGGTTAACCCATCCCCCCCACCCCCCTCCCCTCTAAAACCCTCAGTTTGTTTCTTGGAGTCCATAGTCTCTCATGGTTCATCTCCCCCTCCGGTTTCCCCCTCTTTATTTTTCCCTTCTTTTTCTTAATGTCCTCCATGCTATTATGTTCCACAAATAAGTGAAACCATATGATAATTGACTTTCTCTGCTTGACTTATTTCACTTAGCATAATCTCCCCAGTCCCATCCATGTTGATGTAAAAGTTGGGTATTCATCCTTTCTGATGGCTGAGTAATATTCCATTGTGTATATGGACCACATCTTCTTTATCCATTCGTCTGTTGAAGGGCATCTTGGCTCTTTCCACAGTTTGGCTATTGCGGACATTGCTGCTATGAACACTGGGGTACATATGGCCCTTCTTTTTGCTACATCTGTGCTTTGGGGTAAAAAGCCAGTAGGCAATTGCTGGGTAATAAGGCAGTTCTATTTTTAATTTTTTTGAGGCACCTCCACACTGTTTTCCAAAGTGGCTGTACCAACTTGCATTCCCACCAACAGTGTAAGAGGGTTCCCCTTTCTCCACAACCTCTCCAACATTTGCTGTTTCTTGCCTTGTCAATTTTTGCCATTCTAACTGGTGTAAGGTGGTATCTCAGTGTGGTTTTGATTTGAATTTCCCTGATGGCTAGTGATGATGAACATGTTTTCATGTGTCTGTTAGCCATTTGTATGTCTTCTTTGGAGAAGTGTCTGTTCATGTCTTCTGCCCAGTTTTTGACTTGATTATTTGTTTTTTGGGTGTTGAGTTTGAGAAGTCCTTTATAGATCTTGGAAATCAGTGCTTTGTCCGTAGTGTCATTTGCAAATATCTTCTCCCATTCTGTGGGTTGCCTCTTTGTTTTGTTGACTTTTTCCTTTGCTGTGCAGAAGCTTTTGATCTTGATGAGGTCCAAAAGTTCATTTTTGCTTTTGTTTCACTAGCTTTTGGAGATGTATCTTGAAAGAAGTTGCTGTGGCCAATGTCGAAGAGGTTACTGCCTATGTTCTCCTCTAGGATTTTGATGGATTCCTTTCGCACATTGAGGTCTTTCATCAATTTTGAGTTTATCTTTGTGAATGGTGTTAGAGAATGGTTGAGTTTCATTCTTCTGTATGTAGCTGTCCAATTTTACAAACACCATTTATTGAAGAGACTGTCTTTTTTCCATTGCATATTTTTTCCTGCTTTGTCGAAGATTATCTGACCGTAGAGTTGAGGGTCCATATCTGAGCTCTGTATTCTGTTCCATTGGTCTATATGTCTGTTTTTGTGCCAGTACCATGCTGTCTTGGTGATCACAGCTTTGTAATATAGCTTGAAATCAGGCAACGTGATGCACCCAACTTTGTTTTTCTTTTTCAACATTTCCTTGGTGATTCAGGGTCTTTTCTGATTCCATACAAATTTTAGGATTGTTTGTTCTAGCACTTTGAAAAATGTCATTGGAATTTTGACTGGGATGGCATTGAAGGTATAGATTGCTCTGGGTAGCATAGACATTTTAACAATGTTTATTCTTCTGATTCATGAGCATGGAATCATTTTCCATCTTTTTGTGTCTTCTTCAATTTCTTTCATGAGTGTTCTGTAGTTCCTAGAGTACAGATCCTTTACCTCTTTGGTTAGGTTTATTCCGGGTATCTTATGGTTTTTTGTGCTATTGTAAATGGAATTGTTTCTCTAATTTCTCTTTCTACAGTTGCATTGTTAGTGTATAAGAAAGCAACTGATTTCTGGGCATTGATTTTGTATCCTGCCACATTACTGAATTGCTGTATGAGTTCTAGTAATCTGGGGGTGGAGTCTTTTGGATTTTCCACATAAAGTATCATGTCATCTGCAAAGAGAGAGAGTTTGACTTCTTCTTTGCCAATTTGAATACATTTTATTTCTTTTGTTGTCTGATTGCTGTTGCTAGGACTTCTCGTACTATCTTGAACAACAGTGGCAAGAGTGGGCATCCTTGACATGTTCCTGATCTTAAGGGAAAAACTCTCATCTTTTCCCCATTGAGGATGATATTTGCTGTGGGTTTTTCATAGATGGATTTTATGAACTTGAGGAATGTTCCCTCTATCCCTATACTCTGAAGAGTTTTAATCAGGAAAGGATGTTGTATTTTGTCAAATGCTTTTTCTACATCTGTTGAGAGGACCATATGGTTCTTTTCTCTCCTATTAATGTGTTCTATCACATTGATTGATTTGTGAATGTTGAACCATGCTTGCATCCTGGGGATAAATCCCACTTGGTCGTGGTGGATGATCCTTTTAAAGTATTGTTGGATCCTGTTAGCTAGGATTTTATTGAATTCTGGAATCCATATTCATCAGGGAATATCAGTCTGAAATTCTCCTTTTTGATGGGGTCTTTGCCTGGTTTGGGGATTAAGGTAATGCTGGCCTCATAGAATGAGCGTGGAAGTTTTTCTGTTTCTATTTTTTGAAACAGCTTCAGTAGAATAGGTATTATTTCTTCTTTGAATGTTTGGTAGAATTCCCCAGGGAATCCATCAGGCCCTGGACTCTTGTTTTTTGGGAGGTTTTTGATCACTGCTTCAATCTCGTTACTGGTTATTGGCCTATTCAGGCTGTCAATTTCTTCCTGTTTCAGTCTTGACAGTTTATAGGTTTCTAGGAAGGCATCCATTTCTTCCAGGTTGCTTAATTTATTGGCATATAGTTGTTGATAATAATTTCTAATAATTGTTTCTATTTCCTTGGTGTTAGTCGTGATCTCTCGTGATCTCTTTCATTCATAATTTTATTAATTTGGGTCCTTTCTCTTTTCTTTTGGATAAGTCTGGCCAGTGGTTTATCGATCTTATTAATTCTTTCAAAGAACAAGGTTCTAGTTTCATTGATCTGATTTACTGTCTTTCTGATTTCTAATTCATTGATCTCTGCTCTAATCTTAATTAATTCTCTTCTAATGCATGGCTTAGGCATCATTTGTTGCTTTTTCTCTAGTTCTTTAAGGTAAAGTTAATTGGTGAATTCGGGATTTTTCTATTTTTTTGAGTGAGGCTTGGATGGCTATGTATTTCCCCCTTAGGACCGCCTTTTCAGTATCCCATAGGTTTTGGACTGATGTGTTTTTGTTCTCATTGGTTTCCATGAAATGTTTAAGTTCTTTGATTTCCTGGTTGACCCAAACATTCTTGAGCAGAGTGGTCTTTAGCTTCCAAGTGTTTGAATTTCTTCCAAATTTTTTCTTGTGATTGAATTCCAGTTTTAAAGCATTATGGTCTGAGAATATGCAGGGAATAATCTCAATCTTTTGGTATCAGTTGAGACCTGATTTGTGACCCAGTATGTGACCTATTCTGGAGAAAGTTCTGTGTGCACTCGAGAAGAATGAGTATTCTGTTGTTTTAGGGTGGAATGTTCTTTATATATCTATAAGGTCCATCTGGTCCATTGTGTCATTCAAAGCTCTTGTTTCCTTGTTGATTTTCTGCTTAGATGATCTGCCTATTGCTGAGAGTGGAGCATTGAGATCTCCTAAAATTAACGTATTATTATCAATATGACTCTTTGTTTTGGTTAACTGTTGGCTTATGTAGATGGCTGCTCCATGTTGGGGGCACAGATATTTACAATTGTTAGATCTTCTTGTTGGATAGACCCTTTAAGAATGATATAGTGTCCTTCTGTGTCTCTAACTACAGTCTTTAGCTTAAAATGTAATTTGTCTGATATAAGAATTTCTACCCCTGCTTTCTTTTGAGGTCCATTGTCATGGAAGATGGATCTCCATCCCTTCACTTTCAGTCTGGATGTATCTTTAGGTTCAAAATGAGTCTCTTGTAGACAGCATATGGATAGGTCCTGCCTTTTTACCCAATCTGCAGCCCAGTGCCATTTTATGGGAGCATTTAGGCCATTCACGTTGAGAGTGATTACTGAAAGATATGAATTTACTGTCATCATGTTGCCTGTGAAGTCCTTGATTCTATAGATTGTCTCTGTAAATTTCTGTTCTATATCACTCTTGGGGTCTTTCTCCTTTTATAGAACCCCCCTTAATATTTCTTGCAGGGCCGGCTTAGTGGTCACATATTCTTTCAATTTCTGCTGGTCTTGGAAGCTCTGCATCTCTCTGTCCATTCTAAATGACAGCCTTGCCTGATAAACTATTCTTGGCTGCTTTTCTTCTCATTTAGTACCCTGAATATGTCTTGCCAGCCCTTTCTGGCTTGCCAGGTCTCTGTGGATAGCTCTGATGCTATTCTGATGTTCCTCCCTCTATACATAAGGAATCTCTTCCCCCTAACTGCCCTTAAGATGGTTTCCTTGGTTCTAAGATTTCCGAGTTTTACTATTACATGCCAGACGTTGGCCTGTTTTCCTTGATCTTGGGAAAACATATCTGCCTCTAGGACACAAATGTTTGTTTCATTCCCCAGATTAGGGAAGTTCTCAGCTATGATTTGCTCAAATATATCTTCTAGTCCTCTTTCTCTCTCCAACCCCTCAGGGATCCCAATAATTCTGACATTGGAAAATTCCATGGTGTCACTTATTTCTCTGATTCTGTTTTCATGATTTTGAGTTGTTTCTCCCAGGTCTCTTTATCCTTCTTTTCTATCCTTCTTTTCTGTCAGTTGGTCTTCTAGATGACTAATTCATTCTTCTGCCTTGCTTACCCTAGCTGTTAGATTATCTAGATTAGATTGGATCTCACTGATAGCATTTTTAAGTTCTGCCAGTTCAGATTTCATTTCTGCCCTTAGAGACTCTATGTTGCCATTAATCGATTTCTCCATTCTACCTATTGTCTTCACAACTGCTACCCTGAATTCCATTTCTGACACCTTGGTTATATCTGTATCCATTTGTAAATCTGTGGCAGAAGTCAGTCTCTGAGTCTTTCCAATTTTGGGGATTCCTCCTCCTAGTCATTCTGTTGAGGGGTGGTTGAGGGAATGTACAGAGTCCAAATTATTGACCACAACCCAAGCAAAATGCACCTGTTTTCTAGGGACCTTAGGGTTGTTGGCCTCTTGTTCTCCCAGTCTATCTTCTGGGGGGAGGGGCCTTCCATGCTGTTACTCAGGCAACCTTGTTTGGGCAGAGTTGCCCTGCCCTCTGTGGGGGGGGATGGGCTCAGTGAAAACTGTTTTTTGGGGGCTTTTGTTCTCTGGTGGCTTTCTGCATCTCTTCCAAGAGTCAGAGCAGAAGAGATCGTTTCCAACCCTCTGCCTCAGAACAGAGAGATCGCAATCTGTTCTTCAGTGAGCTCTCCAGGCCACACTATCTCTGTTTCTGTCTGTGCTGCTATAAACTGCAGTGTCCTGGGTTGTGCGACCCTCAGCAGGGCTCCTAGTCCCTGCCTCCAGGTCAGGGCACGGGGGCACATCTCTGCCCTTTGTACTTCTAAAACCGCCAGCTGCCCCCAGTTCACATGCACAGCCCCACTGCTCCAGGTTTCAGTCCGGGGGGCTGCCCTAAAGTCCTTTCCCTGTCGCTACCAGTCTGCAAGTCTGTGCCCCTTCCCCAGCGCGGGAGGCTATTGCTCACTGGTGGTGCAGGATCCCCACAGCTCCCTCCCCTTCTGTTTATCTTCAGATATCTGCCAGCAGAATCTCGGCTCCCTGCTTCATACCTCAAAACCAACTCCTGCAATATTCTGTTTGTAGAGATCCAGATATATCTTCTTACATCTCGGGCTGATTATGTGGGTGTTCAGAGTGGTCTGGTAGATATTCAGCTCAATTCCGGGGACCGGTTGGAATAGAGTCTGCTACTCCTCTGCCATCTTTTCTTCCCCCTGATAATGCTCTTTAAAAAGCTTAGGTTTTTAGTGGTTTTCTAAGTATATATTTTATTGTCTTTTGTTGAAGAATTTGCCAGTAGTTATAGTTTATTTTTGACAATTTTTGCTTTGTGTATAGATTTGTATCCAACATGATTCCTAATAATATTAATGATATTAATAAAACCATACTTAAATACTACATTTCTCTAAATGAAATTTTGATGAAAATGCTAGTAACTTCTCTAGTAGATCTATGTTTGAAAATTAAGCTCAAAATGGGTGTCTTAATTTTTTCCAGACTACCTGTGAATCAATGTTGGTTTATTGGGAAATAGACTAAAATATATGCTGCAATTTTGAGAATACCATATTGCTTATATTTTAAGAATGTAAACCATAACAGAAAAAAAAGAAAAAAAAATAAGAAAGAAAAATGAGCTTTAATTCTTCTTTCTCACCATGTAAAACATTTTAGAGAAATATATATTTTATTTATTAATATTCCTCATACATATTAAATGGTATTACATTGAGTAAGGGAGTGTTGTGAGCAAATAAGCAGTCATTTTACTCAACTCTGAAGACAAATATTCTTCTGGGGGTAGACTGTTAACTGTTGGTTAGTACCCATTCTCTCAATTTTCCCCTTTGTAATAAAACTCCCTAATTAATCCAATGAGTGACTACTTTTTAACTGACTTGTAGGCAGGTATGGCCATGTGTATACATTTAGGCTGACTATATGTCAGGAAATACTGTTATGAGCAGCTTTGATGCCATCATTTTGAAGACAAAGACTTTCTCTCCAGGTGCTTGGGGAAGGGCAACATTGGAATTCTAGTAGTAAAGATAGCAGAACTGTTCTGCCAATTTAGACTGTTATATAGGAGGGAATTATTTTTCTCCATATTGGAACACAGTATTTTAGAATCGTTTTGTAATAGCACTTTAACTTATATTCAACCTAATAGAGTAATCAAGTGCAATTCCTAATGGAAAAAAAAATCTTTATAAATATTTAGTGTACAATATAAATACCTTGAAAGTTACTGAATTCTATGCATATTTGTATAATGCTAAAGCTTTTTCTACATTGCAAATATCAGTTGCCTTTTAATAAATTTAGCCTTCCAAGAATGAAAAGCAAAGCAGAGATGGAAATAACAGAGAAGATAAAGAAACAACTTAGAAAGAAAAGAAAGCTGGATGGTATAAAATTTTGAAATTTCAGTAAATAAAGTAGGGCAATCTTAAATACTGTGATGTGAAGATAAACAATGAAAATAAAAATTATTTTAATAAAAAAATTGCATATGCTCCTAAACTCTTCAATCACCTTTTTTTTAAACATAAGCAGAAAATTATCTCCATATAATTCATGGGAAAAAAGACTGTATTTCATTAGACAATTAAATTAATAGTTATTGAAGATATGTATACTGAGTGTATATGAAGGCAGGCAAAAATCAACTGGCTTTCAAATATAAATTGGTATACACTTATATTGGAAAATATTTTATTAAAATTCAGCTTCATATCAAAATAACATTTTCTTTCTTTGTACTGCATGTTTGAAATACTGATATGTTTGACTAAAAGAATAAACTTCTGTGAGATCTTTGTAGCTTGTCAAATTTTAAGGGAGCTTGAAATTTCCAATTTCATCTGTAAGTAAGGAGTTCAAATGAGAAGCCAGTAATAGGTCTTTTAAGTAATAGGATTCCCATTATTCCAACATTGAACTATCACCTTAAAATGTAACATAAATATGGGGTCTTTAGACTCTCATATCATCTTCTCTGTGCACATATCTAGTGCTAGAGCCAAATTAAAAAAAAAAAATCCTAATCCTTTTGTTTGAGGCTCAAGTTTCCAACAGATAATTTTTCATGAATAATGGCAAATTTTACAGTTCTGATTTTCTTTTTATTTTTCTTGCAGAAAATTCATAAAATAAAACCACATTGCTTTAAAGCAGAACACATGGTTAGTTTTTAGCAGAGAAGTGAAAAATCTCTAGTTTGTCTACCACTGTAATTATTGGCAGCCATTAAATTCTATACACAACATAAGGCATAAATTAGCTGATCACCAACATGTGTGCAGCCACAAGGTAACAAATATTAAACTTGGGAGAAAAGGAGAAAATGAACTAGGTTAATAGATGATGACAAAGAGATAAGACATTTAGTTATATGTTGATTAGGTTTTGCCACATGTCATTTGTTTTAGTCCTCAATGCGAGTTGTTATTCAACATTTTTATAAAAAGAGGCATTTTATGATCTCAGTTTTCATTTTTAGTGTCTTATTGCGTAAACTGCATTTTGGGCAAGAAAAAAAAAGACAACTAAATGCAAATAGGGCCATATATTTCTACGAGCATAAAACTAATGTTAAGTCACCCTGTCAACATAGATTCAGAGCCAAAAGGGGGAAAAAATAAAGTGCCACAAGTGATTTGTTCCACTGTCCAATTTTACTGAGGACTCTCATTCTACAATTAGAAGCTGATGACAGCTCACCATATTTAACTTGAATGTGTAGGTTCTTTTTAACAAATTTGTGGGGGAAAAAAAAAAAAACACCGATGAAGATTTTCACATGTTACAAACAACAATGTCTGAGTTCTAAAGTTTCAGAGCTATTAAAGAATAACTTAGATGAAAATATAAAACAAGTAATATGCTATCCTCCATACACAGCTATAACGTTAACAGCCCACTTTCAACACAGCATACACCACTGACTTCCTTTCAATCAGTGATGATGGATTTATATTCATTAATTCACAACTACACTTATTGGGAAGCTGCTGACTGACTGGGAACCGTATCAGGGGACACAGGAAAGCTGACTGGAACTCAGGAAACCGAAGTCTATCACCTACTCATTGGCACAGCAAAGCCATCAACCAGACCAGAAAGAAAAATGGGAAAGAAAAGAAGGGAAAAGAAACATTACTGACAAACACCCCAAAAGTTGAATTTTAACTCATAAACACTGACATTTGTTTCATATTTGCAGTTTGCAAATGATTTTTACAACCATTTCCTTATTCAGATCTTAATGCTATTCTTAGGAAGTAGGACTTATAATCGCATCCATGTGATAGATATGAAGAGGAGATAAGTAGTTAAAAGTTGGATTCAGAAGACAGAATCACCTGGTGGTTAAGACCTTGCCTCTTGCCTCAATTCGAGTCCCAGCTCTACCTCATAAGAAGCTTTATGAGCTTATGTAAAGTCAATTATGGTCTCAGCCTCAATACCTCTATCTATAAAATTGGGATAACACTAGCAACTACCTTATGAGGATGTCCAGAAAATTACATAGGATAATCACCTAATGTGCTCAGTATTTTCCCAGGTCTCAATAATGTAACTTAACTATTGCCATTATTTTTGTTATTACTATAATTGCACAAATATCCATGATCATCTTAGTACACCTTGCTTGAAATTGTAATAAGAGCATTTATTTTAAATGAATTTTTATACAAAATAATAGCATAACGTTTCAGGTACAAGAGATTCAATTGTGAATATTCTTATCCTTATAAGTCAAGGCCTGACCTGGTCTTACCACTTTTTAATGTGATGTTAGGTACAACACTTGTTAACTTCTCTGAGTCTCTATTGTAATAAAATCTGCTCTGCCATACTTACTGAGTTATAAAAATCAAATGCAAAAGGACATTGAAAACTGGAAAGTACTGCACATGTGTAAAGTATTATTAGTACTTAGGAAATAATTGTTGGTGAAGTCGAATCTTACCATAGAACTCCAATAGCTTCTCACCAACTGGTATTACCTTACCAATCTTCAACTGAATTGTGCCTTAACACCAATTTCAAAAGAAGGCAAAAGAAAATGCCTTTTTAGTCTTGGTAATCTGTGTTGGCAAACATTTTCCTTTCAAAATAATTTTAACAAAATTAGAGACACTAGAAGGTAACCATCAAGCAAGATACTGCAGTATCTGGTTCATTCATTTCATGTTCAATATGATCATAGAAGTTAAATTGACGAGACAAAATGGGACCTTTTAGCGAGCACGTGTGTTTCATTGTATGTTGAGTTGTAAAATCCTGATCTCCGATTTTTAAAGTAATTTCTCTTTTGACTCTTTTCTTTTTTTTTTTTAAGATTTTATTTATTTATTTGACACAGAAAGAGATCGCAAGAGAAGGAACACAAGCAGGGGGAGTGGGAGAGGGAGTAGCAGGCTTCCCGCAGAGCAGGGAGCCCGATGCGGGGCTCGATCCCAGGACCCTGGGATCATGACCTCAGCCGAAGGCAGATGCTTAACGACTGTTCCACCCAGGTGCCCCTCTTTTGACTCTTTTCAACAAGAGTAGTTTTGAACATGTATTAAGATGTAAAACAATACAGCTTTGGAGGCGTTGTGGTTAATTCCAGTCTACTTGTGATTTGTTAACAAATATGTCAGCTCCATTTTGATTTGGATCTTTTCAATTGATATGAGCTAAAAAGAAATGGCTTTGATTTTTAGACCCTGCATAAGAAATCAGAGCTTCAGTGAGGGAAAAAAAAAAAAAAAAAAATTGACGTTGCCAATAGACTGTGTTTCTTTGGAAGAGACACTCAAGAATATAGAGTTTACAAAGAGAAACAACCCAACACAGCATCACTTGACAAATATTTACTTAACAACTCCTCTGTCCATTTCTAGGCATCATGAATACAGCAGGGAACAAAACAACAAAAATCTGTGTCCTTATCCAGTTTACGCTCCCAATGTATTATGCAAAATAACAGAAAAGACAGAAAAGCATGTTTTTATGGTTGTATGTAAATTTAGCTGAGTACTTTAAATTCACCCCTATGTATATGTGTTTGTGAAAGGTGAATGAAAACCTTGGGGTTTATTCAAAGATCGCAGAAGGAAATGCTTTTGTCCATGTCTTAGAGCAGATAAAACTAATATGCTTTCAGTAAATTTGAAAGTCAAGAGTATGCCACATGGATGACCCTAAGTTCTCCTGTCTTCTGTGTTATAACCATTACTTTCATATCAGAATTGATTAGCTGGAGCCTCCACACCACACTCTGCACTGTGTTCAGTGTTTGAACCCTCTCTGCAAAGGCCACTGATGCCTTCATATTAGGGGTTACCCTTAAGTCAGTCTCTGAAACTGCTGAATTCTTGGTCCTGACATGATTTCCTTTCCTCTGACCTCCACTTACTGTCCATTTGATCTATTCTGGATACAGCCAGATTCTTTCATTCATGCATAAAGGGCCCCACTCAACATCTTCCATGTCCCGGATCCCTTAGCTTTCTCCCCAGCATCACTGACTGAAGAGACAAAATTCCTGAAACTTTTTATACAAAACATTTTAACTTTATCCAAAATTTTCCTCTTTAGGCCAACCCAGAGGCCTTACTTTCTTCCAGTATATGAAAATAAATAAATTATTAGAGCAAATCAGGGGGCTCATTTTAAGGAAGACTGAAGATTGTTGCTTTTCCTCCCCCTCCACATCCATTTCCACATGCACACACAGGCATGTGTGTGTATAGTTCTTAGTAGAAAATAAATCCCTTACCATTATGTTCGAATATCATCTACACTTGCATGACGATTACTAGGTCACAGGAGAATGTAGAATACATTCTGTCTTCACTGCTTATTATTTAGATGGTACTGGACAAATTAGTTAACCAATATTAACCTTAGTTTAATCGACTAAAAAATCAGGAATATACTCTGTCGGAGGATCATTAGGAGAATTATGTGAGAGAATAAGCATGAAATTTAGATATTGTAAATTACTCCTAATCACTCTTTCCTTGCAGGAGGGTAAATTTGTCTTTCATGATCTGGAATTCTCACTTCCCTGTAGTCTGTCTTTGGTCCTGCTCTGCCAGGCATCTGATGCTTCACTCTAACTTTAGCTGCCTTAGGTCCTTCTAGCCCTCCTGCCTGGAATAATTTTTGTTTTTATTTTTGCTTTTAATTTAGTAGACATTTTTGGCACAGTTTTAGGTGTACATAAAATTGAACAGACTTCAGAAAGTTCACATATACTCCCTTTTCTTCTCCCTCTCACAGCTCCCCTATTATTAACATCTTGCATTAGTGCTGTATATTTGTTACAACTGATGAACCAGTATTGATACACTGTTATTAACTGAAGCTTATAAATTACATCACTCTTTCTGTTGTACAATTCTGTGGGTTTTGACAAATGTATAAGGACACACACCTATCATTATAATATCTTACAGAGTAGTTTCACTGCCCTGAAACCCTTGTGTTCTGCCTCCCCCGTCATCCCTTCCCCATCAACATACCCGGGCAATCACTGTCTCTATAATTTTGCCTTTTCCAAAATGTCATAAACTTGGAATAATACAGTAAGTACCCTTTAAGACATTTTTTTTTTTACTAAGAAATATGCATTTAAGTTTTCTCCATGTTTTTTGTGGCTTGATAGCTCATTTCTTTTTACCACTGAATAATGTTCCACTGATTGGATGTAGCAGTTTGTTTATCCATTCACCTATGGAAGGATATCTTCATTGTTTCTATTTGGAAACTATGGATAAAATTGCTATAAACATTAATATGCAGGTTTTTGTGTTTTCAGCTCATTTGGGTAAATACCTTAGGTCACGAATGTAGGATGGTACCATATGGTGAGACTACACTTAGTTTTGCAAGTGACTGCCAAAATGTCTCTCAAAATGGCTGGAGCATTTTTCATTTCCACCAGGAATAAGAGTTTGACAGGACTTTAGTCATTTCAAAATCACATTGTTGTTTTAATTTGCAATTCTCTAATGACATACTAGGTTGAACATTTCATGTAATTATTTGATATCTGTATATTTTGTTTCATGAGGTATCTGTTCTGATCTTTCTCCCATTTTTAAATTGGGTTGTTTCTTTTTTGATTGTTTAATTTTAAGTGTTATTTGTATACTTTGGATAAAAGCCCTTTATCATATATGTTTTGCAAATATTGTATCCCAGGCTTGGGTTTCTCTTTTTATTGTCTTAATAGAGTCACTGACCAAAAGTTCTAAATTTTAATCATATACAAAATATCAAGGTTTTATTTCACAGACTGTGTTTTTGGTATTATATCCATAACTCTTTGCCAATTCCAAAGTCACATTTGATTTTTGTCCTATATTTTGTAGTTTTGTGGTTTCTTTCTTTGTCTATATTTTTCACCAATTCCATAATATCTTGATCACTGTAACTTTATCTTGAGGTCTGTAAAGTCAGTCCTTAAGTTTCATTTTTATTCTGGAGGATTATATTGGTTATCCAGGTTCTTTTGTCTTCCCATAGAAACTTGAGAATCAGTTTGTCCATTTTCACTAATTAACTTGGTCAGACTTTGATTGGGGTTCAGTTGAATCTATATTTCAAGTGGGAAGAACTGACATCTAAAAAAATACTGCTTTCTCATGTATGAACATAGAATATCTATTTAGATTCTTTGATTTCCTTCATTATAGTTTTATAGTTATCCTCATATAAATACATCTTTGTTAGATTTATATCTGAGTGTTTCATTATTTTTTGGTGTTAATGTCAATTAGTTTGTGGTTTTTATTTTAAATTTTAATTATTAATTGCTGGTACATAAGAGAACAATGGACTTTTGTATTATTAACTTTGTATCTTGCAAACTTGCTATAATAATTTATAGAGTGTTTTGGTCAATTATTTTGGATTTTAAAAAAATTAACAGACATACCATTTGTGAATAAGGAGAATTTTATTTTTTTCCATTCCAATATGCATGCCTTTTAGTTACGTACAGTATCTTACTGCATTACTAGGACCACCAGTATGATGTTGACTAGGTGAGGTGAGACAGGTTTTCTTTGCTTCTTTCCTGATCTTAGAAGAAAAACATTTGGTTATTGGTTATGATGCTACCTGTAGGTTTTTTGGAGATGTTATTTATCAAGTTGAGGAATTTCCCATTATTAGTTTGCTGACAGTTTTATCATGAGTGGATGTTGGATTTTGTCAGTTGCTTTTCCTGAATCTATATGATCATATGATGTATTTTTTAGCCTACTGATGTGAGAATTACATTAATAGATTTTCAAATGTTGAACTAGCCTTGCATACCTGGGATAAATCTCACTCGATGGAGATTATAATTCTATGTATACATTGGTGGAATCAATTTGCTAATATTTATGTATCTTGTCCATGAGAGATATTCATCTGTAGTTTTTCTTTCTTGTAATGTCTTTGTATTATTTTGGTACTTACTGTAATGTTGGCTTCATAGAATGAGCTAGGAGGTGTTCCCTCTGTTTCTATTTTCTGGAACTGATTATATAGAATTGGTATAATTTCTCTGTTAAATGTTTGGCAGAATTCACCAGTGAAATCATTAGACCCTGGTGCTTTCTGCTCTGGATGGTTATGATATTGATTAAATTTCCTGAATAGAGATTGGTGTCTTCAGATTATCTATTTCTCTTTGTTTGAGTTTTGGTCAATTGTGTTTCAAGGAATTGGTCCATTTCATCTAAGTTATTAAATCTGTGAACAGAGACTTGTTGATAATACTCCATTATTGTCTTATTAATGTTCATTCATGGGATCAATAGTGATGGTCTCTCTTTTATTTCTGATATCAGGTTTTTGTTTTTGTTTTTAAAGTCTATTCTCTCTCTCTCTCCATCATCTCTCTTCTTTGTTAACCTGGCTAGCAATTTATCAATTCTATTGATCTTCTCAAGAACTAGCTCTTGGTTTGTTTAATTTTCTGTTTTCCTCTTTTCAGTTTCATTAATTTCTGCTCAAATTTCTCAAGTTTCCTAAAATGAAAACTTAGATTATTGATTTTAGATTTCCGGCTTTACTAATATATGTATTCAGTGATATAAATTTCCTCTTAATCCCTGCATTTATTGTATCCCCCACATTTTTATAGGTTGTATTTTATTTTCATTCAGTTCAAAAAATTTAAATTATTTTCTTTTGATATTTCCTCTTTGACCTATGTATTATTTAGAAGTGTGGTGTTTCATCTCCAAATATTTGAGGATTTTCCAGCAATCCTTCTGTCTGTGACTTCCACTTTAATGTCACTGTGGTCCTTGTGAACACACTTTGTATGACTTCCGTTCTTTTAAAATCGTTGGTCCAGAATATGGTCTATCTTGGTGAATGTTCCATATGAAAAAAAAATGTATCTTTTACTGTTGTTCCATGTAATATTCTATAAATGTAAGGTAGAGCAATTGATTGATAATGCTGTTCAGTTAAAATATGTCCTTACTGATTCCTGTCTATTATTGATAGAATTCTGTTGAAGTCTCAGAAATAGTGAATTTTTTTTATTTCTCATTGCAGTTCTATTACTTTTGTCTCACATAATTTATTTCAATGCTCTGTTATTAGGTACATACACATTACTTCTTGGAGTAGCCCATTTATCATTATGTAATGGCCCTCTTTATTCCCTTATAAATTTCTTTGTTCTGAAGTCAGCTTTGTCTGAAATTAATGTAGGTACTTCAGCTTTCTTTTGATTTGTATTACTGTGCTATATCTTTCTCCATCCCTTTAGTTTTCATTATTCTGTCTCTTTATATTTTTTTTTTTAAAGATTTTATTTATTTGACAGAGAGAGAGACAGCGAGAGCAGGAACACAAGCAGGGGGAGTGGGAGAGGGAGAAGCAGGCTTCCCACGGAGCAGGGATCCCAATGTGGGACTCAATCCCAGGACCCCGGGACCATGACCTGAGCCGAAGGCAGACGCTTAACGACTGAGCCACCCAGGCGCCCCTGTCTCTTTATATTTAAGGTGGTTTTTTTGTGGACATTATATAGCTGTGTCGTTTTTTAATCCACATTGTCAGTCTCTGTATTTTATTTGTATATTTAGGTATATAAATATCAATATATATCGATAATCACTTTAAATATATTTGAAGTTTTAAAGGGATTACTGCTATATTTGGATTAATATCTAATATATATATAATGTATATGTTGCCTATTCTGTCTTCATTTTTTTTAAGATTTATTTATTTTAGAGAGAGAAAGAGAGAGCATGAGTGGGAGGGGCAGATGGAGGGGGAGAGAGAATCTCAAGGAGACTCTGTGTTGAGTGCAGAGCCCGAGGCAGGGTTCAACCCCATGACTCTGAGATCATGACCTGCGCTAAAACCAAGAGTCCAACGCTCAATTGACTGTACCACCCAGGCACCCTGCCTTTCTTCTTTTTTTAAAAAAAGTCTTTCAGTATTTTTCTACCTTCTCTACTTAAACATTTTATACGATTTAATTTCTCTCCTCTCTTTGCATACCAATTATACTTTAAAAATTTTTTTAAGTGATTCCCCTAGGGTTTGCAGTATACATTTACAACTAATTCCAAATAACACTATAACTTCACAGATAGTATGTCTTATAGCGAAGAATTCCCATTTTCTTCCTCCATGCCTTATACTAGTGCTGGCATTCATCTTATCTATTTTACCAAACACACTGCTGTTATTATTATTTTGGAAAGATCTATTAATCAATTAAAAATAAGAAAAATAAAAGGCTTTATTTCACCTTCATTTATTCCTTCTCAAATACTCTTCTTTATGTAGATCCATGTCTCTGACCTATATCATATTCATTCTTTCTGAAAAATTTATTTTAACATTTCTTACAAGGCAAGTCTACTTACATCATGGTCCTTTGAATTTTTGTTTCCCTGAGAAAGTATTTATTTCTCTTTGAATTCTGAAACATAATTTTCCTGGATATAGTATTCTATGTTGATTTTTTTCTTTTAAGATTTAAATATTTCATTCCATTTTGTCCATGCTTGAATAGTCTGTGAAGAGAAGTCTGATGTAATTCTTCTCCCTCCTCTTTAGATAAGTGTCCCCACCATCTCCCCAACCCCACAGCCCAGTTTGTTTCAAAATTTTCTGTCTCTTTTTTTGAAGTTAGGATATGATATGCCTACATGTAGATTTTTGGACTTTATTCTACTTGATGCTCTCTGAGCTTCTTACACTCTGGTTTTGTGTCTGTCATTAATGTTGGAAAATGTTCAGTCATTATCATTTCAAATATTTCTTCTGCTCCTTTTTCTTTTTCTTCTCCTTCTGGTATTCCCTTACGTGTATGTGTCTGTGTATGTGTATGACACATCTTTCGTAATTGTTTTTAAGTTTTGTGATTTTTTTTTCTTTTGTTTTCATTTTATTCTCTTCACATTTTGATTTGAGAGGTTTCAATGGACCTATCTTCAAGCTCACTTATTCTTTTCTCAGTTTGCCTAATCTACTAAATAGTGAGTCCATCAAAGAAAGGCATTCTTCATTTTTGTTAGTGTTTTTAACTTCCAGCATTTTGTTTTGATTCTCAGAATTTCATTCCCTCTTCATGCATTACCCATCTGTTCTTAATTGTTGTCCATTTTTTACATTAGAAGCCTTAGCATATTAATCATAGTTATTTTATTTTATTTTTTTAAGATTTTATTTGTTCATGTGAGAGAGAGAGAATGGGAGAGAGAGAGAGAGGGAGAGAACACAAGCGGGGGAAGGAGCAGAGGGAGAGGGAGAAGCAGACTCCCTGCTGAGTAGGGACATCCCCCCCCAATGTGGGCTTGATCCCGGGACTCAAGGATCATGACCTGAGCTGAAGGCAGACACTTAACTAACTGAACCACCTAGATGCCCCAATCATAGTTATTTTAAATACCCAGTTTGATAATTCCAAATTCTCTGCCATATCTGAGTCTGTCTATAGTGCTTACTTTTGTCTTTTCAGATTATGTTCTCCCCCTCCCCTGCCCTTAGCATGTCCGACAATTGTTTGTTGGAAGCTGGGCATAATGTTTCAGGTAATAGAATCTGACATACATAAGCCTTTAGTGTGAGATTTTTTTTTTTTTTTTAAAGATTTTATTTATTTATTTGAGAGAGAGAATGAGAGACAGAGAGCATGAGAGGGAGGAGGGTCAGAGGGAGAAGCAGACTCCCTGCCGAGCAGGGAGCCCGATGCGGGACTCGATCCCGGGACTCCAGGATCATGACCTGAGCCGAAGGCAGTTGCTTAACCAACTGAGCCACCCAGGCGCCCTAGTGTGAGATTTTTATGTTTATCAGTATATTAGTCTGCTATGGCAGCCATACAAAATACACAGACTAAGAGGCTTAAACAACATTTTAAGGCTTTCACACAGTTCTGGAGGCCAGAAGTCCTAAATCAAGCTGTTCAAAATGTTTGGTTTCTCCTGAGGCCTCTCTCTGTGGCTTGCAGAAGGCTGCCCTCTCCCTGTTCCTTGCATGGTCTCTCTTCTATGTGTGCCTATCCCTGGTGCCTCTTCTTCTTCTGATAAACACCAGTCACATTGAATTAGGGGTCCACCCTTATCATCTCATTACCTTAATTTCCTCTTTAAAGTCCCTATCTCCAAATATAGTCACATTGAGTGTTAGAGCTGCAATGTATAAATTTTGGGGGGAACACAATTCAGTACATATCATCTTGCTAAAAGTTAAACTCTGTTAAATATTTCCTTTATCTGTAGGTGCCAGAGAATTCAATTTCATCTAGTAGCCTTGTTATTGTTTTTGTTGTTGTTTTTTCTCCCCCTTTGTCTTTGGGTTTTCCTAAGAATTCTTTCTCAAAAGAAGTCTGTTTTGCAACACCCTTAGTTGTACACACTGTTATTATCCTGGAGTCCTTTGACATGGTAGCAAGATACCAGATAGAGGAAGTGTTCTATAAACTCATAATTAAGTTTTTGGGTTTTTTTAAATTTTTTGTTTGTTCATTATTTTGGTGGACCAGGGTCCCTGGGCTGTGATATTCTGAAGAATGCCTTGACTTCCTCTATTCTTTTTCTCCTCCCTTTATGTGAGACTGGAAGGCCAAAGGGACTAGAGTTGGCTAATTGCTCTTTCCCATGTCATATAAAGCTTTGATAAAGTAATTTCTGTCATGGGCTGGGCTTTTTTTTTTTTTTCCACAAAACAGAGGTAGAACAGAACACTCTGTCTATGTTTCATAGTGGTTAATTTTCATCTCACTCTGCCAAGAGCATGAGTAAATTTATCTTAGATCTTCACATAGGGTCCCCAATTAAAAATCACTCTCATCCCTGGAGATTTTTTAACTCTCAAGTTAATCCACATTGATCCTCCAGTAATTCATCAATTATGGTTTAGGTGTGCCTACTGGTACTGACTCCAGAGGCAAGCTTCTGCTTCTGGGCTCTGCCCCCTATAGCTCTGATTCTTTGCATCTATCTCTGATTTTTAAAGTTTCCCCTGAACAATATACAGACGTTTATATAGGCTACAAGTTCCACACACACATCAGAATGTTTGAGGATAGGAAGAGAATATCACTCTCAATGACTATAATTTTTTGGTTGTGCATTATTTAATGATTCTTTTAGTCCAAGTTTCTTTATTTATAACTAACATTTTTTTTTATTCATACAGAATATTTGAACATTCTAACATTCTTTAATCTTGCACCCAACACTGATCCAAATAGTGCGGTTAGGATATAAGAACTTTAAAAATGTACTATAACTAACAGGTTTAAGAAAATAGAAGAAGAAATGAAGAATATAGATGAAAAGATGAAATCATTCCACAGAGAATGTGAAGGCATGAAAAATAAATAGACATTCTAGGACTAAAACATGCAAGATATGAAATTATTAACTGAAGGAATGAGTTTAACAGTAGATTTATTTTAACAAAGGACAGAGCTAATAATTTGAAAGAAAGTCATTACAGCGTATCTACATTGAAGGAAAAAACAGTGGGAAAACAAAGGGGCCAGGAGACAAGTGGGCTCAAAGGATTTGAAATGCCACATTGGAGATGCCTTATACATTATTCATTAATAACAGCCTCACAGCCAAAACTGTGTTTGTCAGCCACATAATATCCAATATTTCAAATATGTATAATCTATGTATTTGTCTATAGATGTAGCTAAAGCTGCCTTTGGTGGAATAAATTTTGTAGAGATATGATGACACTGACTATAGATATATTTGAAAATATCCTATAAAACCTACTCTCATCCACTGTATGTATATTATTAATGGCAATCATTCAAACCATGTACTTGATGAGATTTACACCAACCTCTTATTAAGCCAAATTGACTCTGCTCTTAAGTTTTACTTTAACTTGCTTCTACTTGAGCCAATAAATTTTACAATGGTATAGTATTGTAAAAATGAACTTTTTGTTTAACAACGTGTTCTTACACTTATTATTTTATTTAATTCATGAATATTTTGACTTACAATTAGTAGTACACACAGTAACATGGAGCATCTGGAGAAGTTTGCACAGAAAATTCCAGGTTAAATCTTATGTACTTGAGTAGCCTTCTTAGCTGTATAAATGGTAGCAAAGAACTACTTGACAAGACATTTCCTTTAGTAGAGCATAGTAGAACATTCCAAGTAAAAGATTTGATCAAAAGTTTCTGCTACTAAGATCAATTATTTTATCAGACATTACCACCTACAACCATATGCAACAATTTAGTCTTTGCCAAAAGGATGTTTATAGTAACTGTGGTGTAAGTTACTATACTACTCTGAAACAATGGGGCTGTTTAAAACCATAAATCAGGGAAAGAAATCAAACAAAGTGTTTTGGAGATATGTAGACATAGCTATGCACATAGCCAAAGAATGAGGTCAATATGTGGTTACATTGCTTTCATGATAAAATATTTAATGTCACTCTATGCAATCTACTTCAAAGAAATATATACTCATGTTTTATGCTAGTTATTAAAACAAACAGTAAATGAGGTTCTAGTTGTTTCTTCTTTCCTAATCTAAAAACAAAGTTTGAATTTCTTCATTTTCATAGCTTGAAAGAAACTTATCTTTGGAAAATTACAACTAGAAATATTTGAAACAAAACCCTGTGGATCAACGTGGATATGAAACAAAATAAAACGGGAAAAAAAAAAGTACCACTATAATTATACTGTGTAATGTCTTTATTTGATGAGCATATTGTTAATGTGTCTAGAAACAAAAAAGTAAATACAACTGAATCCTTAATGTCATTTAAAAAAAAAAAAACAATTATTTAGAAAGTGCAAAGTGATGTAACATTTAAGTCCAAGTTAAATGGTCTGATCCAGAGAACACTCTCTTCAAAAAGAAATTATTTCTTATAACATAGAAAATACTTTGGTTTCCTTAGGTTATTTTCCATTAAAAAAATCAGAAATTTAAAAAATCAGAAATAAAAAAAAATAGTTCATTTTGCCCTGCAGCTGAGGTTGAAGAGGTTGCTGCCTGTGCTCTCCTTTAGCATTTTGATGGACTCCTGTGTCACATTTAGGTCTTTCAACCATTTTGAGTCTATTTTTTTGTGTGGTGTAAGGAAATGGTCCAGTTTCATTTGCCATTTGCAACGACGTGGATGGAACTGGAAGGTATTATGCTGAGCGAAATAAGTCAATCAGAGAAAGACATGTATCATATGATCTCACTGATATGAGGAATTCTTAATCTCAGGAAATAAACTGAGAGCTGCTGGAGTGGTGGGGGGTGGGAGGGATGGGGTGGCTGGGTGATAGACGTTGGGGAGAGTATGTGCTATGGTGAGTGCTGTGAATTGTGTAAGACTGTTGAATCACAGACCTGTACCTCTGAAACAAATAATACACCATGGAACACTATATCAAAAACTAATGATGTAATGTATGGTGATTAACATAATAAAATAAAAAAATTAAAATTAAAAAAAATAGACTGCATATCTCCTTGTTAGACTCCAGAGTCACAGACATAAGAAGATAATGTTTATAACTCTTTTCTAATCATCTTATTTCTGAAGAATGATAAATGCATATTTTTTCTCAGCTGAATTATAACTTATCATTGAAAAGTTAGCTTCAAAAATGTTCTTATTAAAGACATATAAATGTTTTGTCTGAATTTGTCTGAAGACAAATTCTTGCATATTCTTGGTAATAACTAACTTCCAATAAGTGATATTTTTCTAGAAACTCCAGTCATAATCAATCCCATCATCTTCAATAGTGAATTATTTAATGATTGAAATAGAAATGCTAATATACTTGATTCCTTGACTGCACTGGTGAGAAAGATAAAGTTTTTGTCCTCATGCTGTGAGAAATTTTGTCACTTATATTACTGGTAAAGAAATCAAGGTGTAACTATATTCTAATTACAGGAAATAATCTTTAGAAAATGACAAGGATTGGGGCGCCTGGGTGGCTCAGTTGTTAATCGTCTCCCTTCGGCTCAGATCATGGTCCCAGGGTCCTGGGATCGAGCCCTGCATCGGGCTCCCTGCATGGCAGAAAGCCTGCTTCTCCCTCTCCCATTCTCCCTGCTTGTGTTCCCTCTCTCGCTGTGTCTCTCTCTGTCAAACAAATAAATAAAATCTTAAAAAAAAAAAAAGAAGAAAATGGCAAGGATTAACACATTAATATGAGATTCTACTACATGTAGTTTATGGTTACATCATTGATTTAAGAATTAGGGCTGGTTCTATTAAAAACAACTCTACTTTTTCTGTATGTTTGCCATTGTTATTCAAATTTTAGGAATTTGGATAGTGTTAAAATTAAACATTTAGCCCTCATAAGAACACTTGCTTGAAAGATTCAGCAAGAGTCTGGAGGAAGTAAACTGAGTGGGTGGTATAGCTGAAGAACATTGTGCCAATTATCTCTTCTCTGAAACAACCCCTTGGCTCAGAAATATTAATTCTGAGATTAATCTAGTAAATTATGTGGATTTTTGGATATGTGTGTTTATGCATTTGCACATGTTACTGTTTATGTTTTTATTTAGTAAATGTTACATGCTCATTGTAGAACATAAGGAAAATATAGAAAAAATAAACAAACACACAAAAATCATTTTATTTCATCTGGTAATGTTTCTTTCCAATTTAATTTAATTTTTAATTTTTTTTCTTAAAAATTATTATTACAAGGTACAGGTAGTTCGATTCCCAGGCCCTCCTTTTTAAAGTTTATTTTGGAATTGATTTAGGTTTACAGAACAGTTCCAAAGGTAGCATAGAGAATCTGTTTTGTAGACCCTTCATCCACCTTCCTCTATTGCTAGGATCTTATCTAACCAAGGAACATTTGTTAAAAGTAACAGATTAACATGATGCAGTACTATTAACTGAACTACAGACCTCACTCCAATTTCACTAATTTTTCCACCAGTGTCTTCTTGCTGTGCCAGGATCCAGCACAAGATACTACATTGAATTTAACCAGGGTTTTTCTTTTTTTAAGACCTCACATTGGGGCATCTGGGTGGCTCAGTTGTTGGGCGTCTGCCTTCGGCTCAGATCATGATCCCAGGGTCCTGGGATCGAACCCTGCATCGGGCTCCCTGCTTGGCAGGAAGCCTGCTTCTCCCTCTCCCACTCCCCCTGCTTGTGTTCCCTCTCTCACTGTGTCTCTCTCTGTCAAATAAATAAATAAAATCTTAAAAAAAAAAAAAAAGACCTCACACTATATTGTGTTGGCTTTTATAGATGGCTTTTTATTTTTATTTCTATTTTTTTAAAGATTTTATTTATTTGAGAGAGAAAGAGCACAAGCAGGGGGAGGGGCAGAGGTAGAAGCAGGCTCCCCACTGAGCAAGGAGCACAACAACATGAGGCTCCATCCCAGGACCCTGAGATCATGACCCAAGCGTAAGGGATACGCCCATCAACTGAGCCACCTAGACACTCCTACCTATTTTTAGTTTTATAAAGATTTATTTATTTATTTATTTATTTATTTATTTATTTTAGAGAGAGAGAGAGAATGGGAGGAGGAGCAGAGGGAGAGAGAGAGAATCTTGAAGTAAACTCCCCACTGAGCGCAGAGCTAGAGGAAGGGCTGGATCCCAGGACCCTGAGATTATGACCTGAGCCGAAATCAAGGACGTTTAGCCAACTGAGCCACTGAGGCACCCCTGTAGATGGCTTTTAATTTTTTATTTATTTTATTTTTTTAAGATTTTATTTATCTATTTGAGAGAGAGAGCACAAGCAGGGGGAGTGTCAGGCAGAGGGAGAGGGAGAAGCAGGCTCCCCGCTGATCAGGGAGTGCAACTCAGGGCTCATCCCAGGACCCCAGGATCATGACCTGAGCCAAAGGCACACACCTAACCAACTGAGCCACCCAGGCGCCCCTAGATGGCTTTTTAAAATGAAGACAGCAATGTCTGCCCAGAGGAAGGGGTGCTGATTATAATTAAGAAAGTCTCCTAGGAAAACAACTGTTGTCATAAACAACTTAAAAAAAAAAAAATATGTGTGAAAAAGCTGACCTCTGTTACATGGAAGAATTGGATTTAACATTCAAGAAGGAATATACTTCAGTCAATCCAAACAGGATGCAGAAAACTTGATGAGCCTCAAGGGAAAGCTTAGAGAGCACCAGAAATGTTGATATACTATTGGATTGTTGCAAATTAGGCTGTAGATGAAAGAGCAATCTAGTGCCTACCTTGGGATGAGCAGAATGAGGAGGGAAGAGGATGAAGAAAGGAATTTGCATTTTCCATTAAGGAGTTTAGTTTGTCTATACTCACAAGAATTTCACCCACAGACACTTGGAAATGAAGCTAGGAAGTATATTATACTATAACAATGACATTAATTCAGTTTATCTCTAGATGAAATTCTCTTTCAAACCCCATATCAAGGATTCTAAATCTTTTTCCCCAAGTTTATGTTTCATATTCAACTCTGTATTTTCTTTTTTTTTTTAAGATTTATTTATTTATTTGAGAGAGAGAGAGTGCAAGCAGGGGGAGGGGCAGAGGGAGAGAGAGGGAGAGAAGCAGACTCCCCCCTGAGACTGGAGCCCAATATAGGGGTCCATCCTAGAATCCCGAGATCATGACCTGAGCCGAAATCAAGAGTCAGAGGCTCAACTGACTGAGCCAGCCAGGTGCCCTAACCTCTGTAATTTCATCAGAATATATTCTTTTGTAATTTATTAAGATTAAGGCAATTGAAAAGGCAAAACCCAGGAAAGAAAATGATTATTTCTCCTAATCAAAGGGGAAAACATAAAATATAACTGCCTGACAGAATTCATGTTCTGTTTAAAGTTCAGGATCCTAATTTTAGAGTAAAATCAGTCAGCATGATTATGTTTACCTTTTTGTTTGTTTGTTTTTTTTTTACCCTCTTTTTGTAGTGTTTATCACATTGAAAAAACTATGCATATCATGAATGTACAGCTCAATGAATTATCACAAAACAAACACCTTTATAACCAAAACCAGGTCAAAAAACAGACCATTGACCTCATTGTCTGAGCTACATTTATGCTACCTCCTAATCAATAACCTAATTTCTCCCCAAAGTGAATTGCTATCCTAACTATCCTAGTAGGATAATTTGCTTGTTTGGGGAATTAATATAATTGAAGTCATTCAAAATGTGCACTTTAGCGTCTGGATTCTTTCTTTCAATATTATGAATAATATTAATCTATGCTGTTCATATAGCGCAATGAATTCATTTTCATTGCTGTATAGTATCAACATTTTACAAATAGTCCTTTATTTATTTTCCCATTTTTCTAGTATGAATATCTGGATGATTAGATTTTCAGCTATTAAAGTAATACTAGGGACACCTGGGTGGCTCAGTCAGTTAAGCGTCTGCCTTCAGCTCAGGTCATGATCTCAGGGTCTTGGCATCGAGCCCCACTTCAGGCTCCCTGCTCATTGGGGAATTTGCTTCTCCCTCTCCCTCTGCCCCTTCTCCCCTGCTTATGCTCTCACTCTCTCTCAAATAAATAAAAACCTTTATAAAAGTAAAAAAATAATATAAAATAATACTGGTGTGAATGTTTTGCATGTGCTTTGGTTTTACATATGTATGCATTTCTGTTAGAATACACTTAGCTGTTGGGATTTCTCATTTTGCGCTGTGACTATGTTCAGCACAACACGTAATGCCAAACACTTTTCTGGAGGGAATATACCAATTTGTTGTCCCACAAGCAGTGTATAAAAATGCCTCTTGTTCCACATTCACACCATCACTGGTATATTTAGTCTTTATAATTTTCTATTCCTGTGGGGCTATAGACATGTTATTGTGTTTTTAATGTGCCTTTTTCATGGTGAGTAATGATGATGAGCAAATTTTCATCTGTTTAGTTGTCAATTGGATGAGCTTTTGGTGAAATGTTGTACAATAAGTTCTTCAAATATCTTCTACATTCAGGTTCCCTTTTTCTGTTTCTCAACAATGCCTTTTGATGTAGTAAATGTTATCAATCTTTTCCCGTAAGTTAGCTTTTTTCTGTGTCCTCTTTAAAAAATTTTTCTTGATTCTGAGGTCATGAATATATTCTTACACTGTTATTTAGAATCTTTATAACTTTGCTTTCTATATTTAAATGCACAATCCACTTGGAGTTTGTTTGTATGTCTATGTGTGGTGTGAGTTTTTTTCTTTATGTATTCCCAATTGACTCAGCATTATTTCTCAAAAGCACCTTCTTTTCCCTATTGCTCTGCAGTGACATTTGTCATAAATCAATTCTATGTATACATAGTTTGTTGAAATATTTGAGTATTCTTTGAAAATACTATACTGGCCTAATTTAACATAGATTTATAATATTTTGTGTCGTCTATCACAGCAAATCCTTTCCCTTCACAATTCTTTTTTAGCAGTGTCTGGGCTAATTAGACCTTTGTATGTCCATAGGAATTTAGATACATTTGTCAATTTCCATAAGAGACCTGTTGATATTTTTATTGTAATTACATTGATCTACAAATCAGTTGGGGAAGAACTGTCACCATTATAATAATGAATCATTAAATTCTTTTGTATGAATGGCATATCCCTTGGTTATTTAGATTATTTTTTAAAAACTATTCCTTAATAGCATTTTATAGTATTTTTATTTAGAAGTCTTATTCCTCTATCAGATTTATTAGAGCTAATGATAGGAATTCTATTATCAAGGACATTGTAGATGGCCTGATTGACATAAGAATGTGTTTCATGATAGTGTCATTATCTGGAAGTCCTTTATTAAGAAAAAAGAAATAAAAATGAGACTTGATAGTCCAGGACAAGTCACATTGATGTATGGAATTAATGAAATATTAAGCCAAGGATTTTTCATAAATTGTTTAGGAACAAATTTATAGAACATAATGTAGAATCAAGTCTTATTTATTGATTATTGAGAATGGAAAAAGAAAGATTTCTAAAGCCACCTATCAAATAGTAAAATAGAGGAAGAATAATAAACCACAATTTTTGGAACAGAGACTAATTTACATGGATTAGTCACCAGTGCAAATGTTTGTACTTATAGACCCAAGCCCTCTGCTATCACTGTGTCTTTCCTCACTTTGAAGTGAAATGAATTGCATGTTTAGAACAGTAGACAGCATCTGAAGTTACCCTCCTTTGTACTCAGTCTTGTTGAATATTGGGGGAATCGACTTTTAAGTAACTTTACCTCCTTTCATTCAGATGGTTTCTCATTTAACTGGCAATATCTATTTGTGCTTTGTGTAAAAAGGGACTTCCCTTCTGGCTAAAAATTATTCAGAAAACATTGTTTGTTTATACCTAGAGCCTAAGCTGTCAAAATAAATTTATTAGTTCTATAGAAAGACTATGAAAAATCTGAATAAAGAAAAAAATATAAACCCTGCCACTAAAATAGTTATAGTTTAGTAGGAGATATGACAACACTGAATAATCTCAGAATTACAAAATAAAACACTCATTAATCAGCCAGTATTGAGTATCTCATGGACCTAATCCTCAGAAATTTTATACAAGGTCTGAGACTAAAAACTAAAAGCCACTAGTTTTTGGGGCGCCTGGGTGGCTCAGTCGTTAAGCGTCTGCCTTCGGCTCAGG
>NW_022589717.1:5351523-5440441 GCF_004348235.1 Phoca vitulina
GGCTCAGTCGTTAAGCGTCTGCCTTCGGCTCAGGTCATGATCCCAGGTTCCTGGGATCGAGCCCCGCATCGGGCTTCCTGCTCCGCGGGAAGCCTGCTTCTCCCTCTCCCACTCCCCCTGCTTGTGTTTCCTCTCTCATTGTGTCTCTCTCTGTCAAATAAATAAATAAAATCTTCTTTAAAAAAATAAATAAATAAATAAATAAAAAATAAAAAAATAAAAAATAAAAAAGTTCTTATAGAAAGTGGATTTTCTTTTTGGATTGTTTGTTTATAAAATCATACTCCACAATAATATTGGTAGTTTTCTGTAGCCAATTAACTATTACAGATGCATAGTCAAGAAGTTTTAGACAAGGCTGCCAACTTCTCTAGATACTGGTATCTGTCAGTTTCTGTGCTAGCTACTCTGAAGCCTCGCTGCTACAATCTCTAATATTATGGTAAATTCTAAGGCCTTGTATGTGATTAGGACAATGAACATAAATTCGAAGAAAATTCTACATAAATAGTAGATCACTATGATGTTGAAATTCATGGGGAATGGAATAAATTGATCTTGCAATTTTTTTAAACAAATGATTAATGGATGTCTACTTTATAACAGGAATTTTATTAAATTGTCAGAGATGAATATACTATGGTTCCTAAACTGCAATAAACAGTGGAGAAAGGATCCATATGTTTAGCGATTATAAACATGTGAAAAATATGAGCTTAATACATTGAGGAAGAAATAGAATACTTTTAATGAAGTGGGGTACTAACATATGACTGGATCAGTTAAGTTTGGTTTAGCAGTAGTAAGGTAAGACTGACTGAAGGGAGATATTGACTGGTATGCTGAGAAGCCTTGGGTTTAGTTCTTTGTTACCCGTAGCCACCATAAATTCTAAATTAAGGTAGTGCCATAAGTGAGGTTATATTATAAAATATAAGATTTCTTCACTTCTTTTTTTCTAAGTAGTCTTCCTACATTCTTTTGTTTATGGGGGTATAACTGATATACAGAAAACCTGGATATATTTAACGTACTCAATTTGATGAGTTTGGAGATACGTATATATCCACGAAAGCATAACTACAAACAAGGTAATAAGCATACCTATCACTTCCAAAAGTTTTCTCTTGCCCCCTTTTATTTACTCATTGTTGTTTTTGTTTTGTGTGTGGTAAGAACACTTAACATGAGCTCTACCTTCTTAAAATTTTTTTAAGTGCACAACACTAAATTGTCAGCTACAGGCACTGTTTTACCATAGATTCCTAGAACTCGTTCATCTTGCGTAACTGAAACTTTATACCCATTGAACCTAAACCCACTGAACAACTCCCAATTTCCCTCTCCCAATTGGAAACCACCATTTTTTTCTATGTTTCTATGAATTTAACTATTTCAGATACCTCAGATGAGTGGAATTGTGAGGGATTCATCCTTCTGTGACTGGCTTTTTTCAGTTACTATAATGTCTTCTAGGTTCATCCAAGTTGTTGCAAATGACAGGAATTCCTTCTTTTTAAAGAGTGAATAATGTTCCATTTTATGTATATATCACATTTTTATCTATTCATCAGACAATGGACATTTAGGTTTTCTCCATACCTTGGCAATTGTGAACAATGCTGCAATGAACATGGAGTGCAGATACCTCTTCAAGACCTGATTTAAATTCTTTTGGATATTTACCCATAAGTGGGAATGCTGGATCATAAAATAGCTTTATTTTAGATTTTTTTTTTAGAATTCTCCATTCTGTTGTCCGTAGCAGCTGCACTATTTTACATTCTCACCAACAGTATACAAGTGTTTCAATTTTTCTACATCCTCACCAACATTTGTTGTCTTTTTTTTAATAACCATCCTAACTGGTGTGAGGCGATATCTCATTATGTTTTTTTTTTTTAAGATTTTATTTTTTATTTGACAGACAGAGAGCACACACAAGCAGGGGGGAACTGCAGAGGGAGAGGGAGAAGCAGCTCTCTGCTGAGCCGGGAGCCTAATGCGGGGTTCGATCCCAGGACCCTGGGATCATGACCTGAGCCGAAGGCAGACACTTAACCAACTGAGCCACCCAGGCATCCCTCATTTCAGTTTGATTAAAGATGTATCTTATATGGTTTTTATTTTGAATTTGACAATTAGTGATGTTGAGCATCTTTTCATATACCTGTTGGCCATTTGTTTATCTTTGGAGAAATGTTTATTCGAGCCCTTAGCCCATTCGATGATTTTTGTTTGTTTGTTCGCTTTTTGCTATTGAATTGTAGAAGTTCTTTATGTATTTTGTACATTAGCCCCTTAACAGAGTTATGGTTTGCAAATATTTTCTCCCATTCCAGAGGTTGCCTTTATATTCTGTTGGTTATTTTCCTTGCTTTGCAGAAGCTTCTTAGTTTGATGTAGTCACATTTGTCTATTTTTGCTTTTGTTGGCTGTGCTTTTGGTGTCATAGTCAAGAAATCATTGCCAAGGCCAATGTTAAGAAGTTTTTCCTCAGTGTTATCCTTTAGGCATTCTACAGTTTCATATCTTATGTTTAAGTTATTAATACCTTTTAAACTGATTTTGTTGTACGGTGCAAGATAATGGGTCTAGTTTCATCCCTTTCCATGTGGCTATCCAGTTTTTCCAGCACCATTTGTTAAAGAGACTTTTTTTTTTTTTAAGATTTTATTTATTTATTTGACAGAGAGAGAGAACACAAGCAGGGGGAGTGGGAAAGGGAGAAGCAGTCTCCCCGCTGAGCAAGGAGCCCGATGTGGGGCTCGATCCCAGGACCCTGGGATCATGACCTGAGCTGAAGGCAGACGCTTAACGACTGAGCCACCCAGGCACCCCGGTTAAAGAGACTATCTTTCGTCATTGTATATTCTTGGAATTTTTGTTGAAGATCAGTTGACACTTTATGTGTGGGTTTATTTTTGGACTTTGTATTCCATTCCATGAGTCTAAATGACTCATTATACTAGCATCATACAATTTCAATTAGTATAGTTTTGTAATATTTTTTGAAAACAGAAAATTTCCATGACAATTTTATTGTAGCCTAACAAATTTATCCATGGGTCCCTCAAAGCAATTTCTCATTTATGTCTTTATTTTTGCCGTATTATTGAGAGGAGTAATTTTTACTGGCAAAACTCTGGAGTCATTCAGATCTAAATATAATTTTATAGTTCCTTACTAACTATGTGAAGTTGGAGAAGTAATTAGCAACCCTGTGGTCAGTTTTGTCAAGTAAAAATTATAAAAACTAGTAAATCCTACTCATAGTTTGTACTTGGATATTCATTCTAATGGACACAGTGACCAGTGAGTTTAGAAAGCTCAAATTGTAATAACTGAACTAAATCAACTATGGTACATATACCAAATAATTTCTCCTATTTTAAGAGTGATATTTGATTTTTAAAATAGTCTTCTTTTTATAAATATAGAATTTGATGACTGATAATATGTATATTCAGATGGTATGGTGGATATTGTTAGTATCATACCATATGCATTTCCTATATTTCAAGCAAAATATGATTTTAAACTTGGCACACGGTCTCCCAGAATAAAGACTTCATTTGCCACCTCTCTTGAAGGTAGTTGCTGGCATAGAATAATTTCTGGGCAATGAAATTGGAACAGAAGTCAGAAAGCATCTGTTCAAATTTCAGTCATGGCTTTCAAAGGTAAGAACCTGCCATGCTTTCTCTTATCTCTGGAGTTTCATATATCATACATTGCCCCCAGGAGATAAAGTGACATATGCCCATGGATTGCCTTATGGTTCTGACACAATCATTAGTAATATCTACAGTGTTTCTGTTTCTTAAAAATTAAATAACTTCTGTATTTTTATTTAATTCATGTATTTCTCTCTTGTCTTTTCACTTAGAATCTAGTAGAAAACAGTAATCAAAAGCACGAACCGTTCGAGTTCAAATCCAACCTTCACCACTTACTAGCCTGTGGTCATGGGCAACTCAGTTAATTTCTCTGTTTCAGTTTTATTTCTATAAAATAAGAACAATACTAGCCTCCTTAATTCACAGGGTTGGTGTAAGGATTAAATAAAATGTTTTATATAAAGAATGGTACCTGTCACGTAGCAATCCCTTTATAAGTATTTGCTATCCTCCTCATCAATCATCATCATCATATCCCTTGATCACTTTGAAAAATATCTTGTTATATAGATGTTAAATAAATATCTACTGGTTGGATTATTTAGCATTTTCGGTCAATAACATTGGCCAAAACTGACTAAAAAATGTGTGCCATTTTTAAGGGTATAATTTTGTATCTCACCTCTGCATTGCACTACAGTTTGGATTTAATAGTCAAGTAAAAGCCATATAAATTATCCTCCACCAGACTCCAAGTAATTTGATAGCATGTAAATCCCTGTACTAATTCTTGTTATGTTTAATCTTTCTTGAATATTTCTGTTTTCTGCAATGAAATTGATGGACTAACATGTATACCTCAGCTGCAGTCTAAAAATTAAGATATATAGTTATTAGTTATTAGAAATCCCAAATGTTCCTCTGTTCTCTCTCTTGTAGGATGCAAAGTCTGGAATGGTAAATACAGTTCTATCACATACATCATCTTTTCTTTTTTTAATGTTGTTTTTTTTTTAAGATTTTATTTATTTGACAGAGAGAGAGAGACACAGCAAGAGAGGGAACACAAGCAGGGGGAGCGGCAGGCAGAGGGAAAATCAGGCAGAGGGAGAAGCAGACTCCCCGTGGAGCAGGGAGTCCGAAGCGGGACTCGATTCCAGGACTCTGGGATCGTGACCTGAGCTGAAGCCAGACACTTAATGACTGAGCCACCCAGGCACCCCATCACATAAGTCATCTTAACATTTAAATTAGGTATTTTCATTTATTCTACTATTCTTTAAAATTCTCTGCCAGAAAAATATTTTGACAGATGGAATAATAAAAATAATGGGTATAGATGAGAAGTGCATTTCATTTCACTTACAGATATTTATTACCTGACTAGTAAATGTCTCCATCTTGCTAATTTATACCTCCCTGATTTACGAAGTTTGATATAATATCTTAAAATTTGTAGTAATTGATAAAAAATATTCTGAAATTCTGTACTAACAATAGGACTGTTCTTTTAGAACATTTTTAAAAAGATTATTATTTTGTATTAGAGAGAATGAGTGCAGTTTTTATTGAAGTTATTTGTCTTTAACAAAACAATTTTCAATGCAAATTCCATTATTATGTATATATTGCTTTCAAGAAATTTCATTCATCCTGAATAAAATATAACAAGCTTACAATTTCAAAAATGTAATCGAGACTCTTTGGAAATATAAAATTTATTTCTACAATGAGAGACATAAGTTGTGTAGTTTTATTTATTTTATTTTTTTATTTTTAAGATTTTTATTTATTTATCTGACAGAGAGAGACACAGCAAGAGAGGGAACACAAGCAGGGGGAGTGGGAGAGGGAGAAGCAGGCTTCCCGCCGAGCAGGGAGCCTGACGTGGGGCTCGATCCCAGGACCCTGGGACCATGACCTGAGCCGAAGGCAGACGCTAAATGACTGAGCCACCCAGGCACCCCCGTTGTGTAGTTTTATATTAACTAATGCAACCTCAGCAAAAAGTTTTATTAAAATTCATGTAAAAGGGAATTATAATCTATAAATTTTAGGAATAATATCTAACCAGACACACACACACAAACAAACACACACACACACCAGACACACATAAGGAAAAAGTATCCTGAGAAGGCTCATGAATAACTCTCTTACTCCTGGAGTATATCATACAGGATTGAAATAATTGTGAGCTATGAGCTGTGTTTACTCAAACTCTACATGTTCGCAAGGCAGTATAGATTAGAACTATAATGCCTGGGATTAATATTCCAAGTTCAGCACTGTTATGAACTAAATGTTTGCATCCCCCCATCCCTGCCAAGTTCATATGTTACATCCTTAACCCCCATGTGATGGTATTAGAGGTTTCATCTTTGGGGAGGGGTTTAGGTCATGAGGGTGGAGCCCTCATGAATGAGATTAGTGTTCTCAAAGAGAAGACCTCAGAGAGCTTCCTTGCCCCTTTCTACCATATGAGGGCACAGGAAGACAGCTGTCTATGAACCAGGAAGCAGGCCCTCACCAAATCTTTTGGTGCCTTGATCTTGAATTTCCCAATCTCCAAAGCTGAGAATTAAATCTCCAGTGTTTATAAACCACTCAGTCTATGGTATGTGATTTAATCTCTCTGTGCCTCATTTTTTTCCATCTTTAAGTAGGGATAATAATAATAGCAACTTATGTAGTTGTTATGAAAATAAATTATATATTAATGTTCATAAATGGTAGTCATTCTATTTGTTTTTCATTGTCTGTCTATACTGTCCAAGAGGCCTTTCTAGATTACCTCAGCTCACACTAATTTCCCTTTTATTGGCAGTAATATGTATTTATATTAAACATATATCACTTGGTATTTTAACTCAATTCCCCATATGATTGATATAGCATTGGTAATGAAGCCAGAGACCTAATAAGGTATAAACTTCATACCACATACATATGCATTTCTTATCTTTGGCTCAATATATAAAAGATCTCAGTATTTCACTGCTTTTCTTGGATAATACCAAAGTAACTAAAACTCTATGAAGGCTAAATTTACACTGGAAAAATCTCTGAGTCCTTGTCAGAAAATTATACTATGAGGTAAAATGGTGATGAGTAATACTGTCTATACTTGCGTCTTTAGTGTAGTGACATTTATGGGAAAGCCAATCCTTTCACTCTTCTACTCTTTAAATAATAAATGTAGAGTGGTATAAGTGAATCATGTAGTATAAGAAATCAAGTATCATTGGTTCATTATTAATCAATGAACCAGTTATTTGAATTTTGTACTTGTACTTGAACTGAATGCAAAATATAAAAAGGAATTGTATGTACAACAATGAAGATTGTGGTTTCTATAACTACTAATAAAAACTACATAAAAGTATAGATAACATATTATGATCTCATCAAAAAGAAAATGACCTTCTAATATATACACTTACTATTTTTATGTGTTGTCCAATACCTTATACGACAGAAATTTTCTCTCATTAGAACATTACTTTTTGTTTGGTATTGTAACATAAAAAAAATGACTATTATTTCAAAGGACATCAGAAGCAGACAGTAACCTTGTTCTTAAATTAGATATACATTATTTAGTGATGTTATAGAATAAATGTGCACTTTAACTGAATGTAAGAAGAAATAAGAAACTTTTATTAAGCTGTAGGATAATTGTTTCATTCTCTAGCGTTGTTTTCCAATCCATAAACTGTTTAACTACAATCAACTATAGTTTAATATCGCATTGAGTTCTTATTTGTGTGTAAGAGCTAATACTAACCTTTTATGATTTATTTTCCCTTCTTGTGGCAATACTGCAAAGAAAAAGGTGATCTAGCTCTAAATACAATAACTATTTTTATAGTTAATATCCATACATTGCTCAGGTCATTAATTAAAAAATTCCCAATATATTGGCCTTAATAAAATTTCAAAGGTGTATTATGAAGCCCCAACCATTAACTTCTAATCTTTTGCAAAGTCAGTATAGTGGACTATTTTTTAGAGCACACAGAAGTGACATTGGAGTGCCAGATATGGAACTTTGGAAAATACACTTGCATTTGCAGTTATGACTCTGAAGTGAAACTTTTGTATTTTAACCATGTGAAAATAAGTTTTATAGTAAGCAACATACATAAAATGGTATATTGGAGATGTTTCTCAGAGAAACATCTCCAACTATCTGGCAACTATTGATGACAACAAGAGTTTAAAATACCATATGATATTTTATGATCAAATGAAGAGAGGTGTAAATATCATTAATGTTATAGAGGGCCATCTCATTGTGATTTGTTAAGTCATTTACACAAAAATTCTGGAGAAAATGTATTGTTAGGACAATCAGATTCTGCTTTATGGGAAAAAAATGCCCATAACTTACATGACCTGATTTGAAATGTTATATATGGCATGCTAAATTCTTATAACATAGGAATCACCAATTCTTCTCACCATTAAAAAAGGAAAACAAAAATACATTTAGCATATCTTGCCATTTCTATAATTAAGTATAGTACGAAATTTGTTAACAAACCACTTCACCGTTATTTTCTTTCTGATTTTTTGAAAATCCTAATATAGTAACATTACTGTAATGAACATTGTTTTCAATGAAACAATGAAAAATAAATTGCATTTTAAGTGGTCCTGACATAAATGACTTCTTCCACCATAAATTGCTATTGATAAGGGTATTCATTTTCATCGCAAATCCTTTCAAGCATATGCTTAGGAAAGAAGCAAAAACAACTTTGTGTTAATTGTGTTTTGTAAGAAAGGATGGGGAACAGGGTATGAATGTATGTAATTTAATGGAAATGCTATCACTAATGGTATAGATTGCCAAATGGAGTTCACTAGTCTCCAGAAGTTGTGTTTACTGCCTTTTTCCAAAGTGACTTAATGGATTTTTAAAACCATGTCTTCAGTTACATTGCTCTTGTTAAATGGAAAGTTTAATTTTAAGCTTCTCCTGATTCTATTTAGTGGAAAATCTCTTTGCATAATTACACAGCTTTTCTTTATTGGAAATATCTTTTGTAAAACTTTGTTATGTCAGTTTCTCTGTATTTAGAGTTGATGGAAGAATTTTAAAAAATGAAAACTCATGTTTTGACCTTAAGGCTTCCACCTTATTAAGGCACATTACTAGAATTACCTCTGTTAAACAGCTCCAGAATTCTCAGACTGCGTAAGATTTAATTAAGGAAAGAGACTGCATTGTGACATAAAGGATTTTTAAAAACACGTCTCAAAATAATGCTTCTATATATTTTTATTTATCCAGTAAGTATTTATTGAGTGCCTGATATCTATTAAGCAAAGGACCAGGATTGGAATTATATAGATAATGATACAAGATTCCTAAACTGTTCTCATTATAGACCATTTTGTGTTACACGATTTGAGAAATTTTGCATTTAGAAGTTACGACTTTGTTTTCTGAGCTGTAGTAATTTTATTATAAATTACCTATTCCTTACAAAACAATGAAAAATCAAAAGTAATCTATGTCAATAAATATAACATAAATGTGCATGATTCAAAACAGTGTGCATACTCTCTCTTCTCTCATAACATTCAATTAAAATGATAAACATGAATAAAAATGATAACTATATAAATTAAACACACAACCGGGAAGAATGTGAATGTGAAACATCAGCTGACGGCATTTTTTTTTAATAACATAGAAAAAATGACAGAGACATTTAGAAAGAGAATGGAGGTGTGGCAATTAAAGGAAAGTTTTGAGGAAAACATGATTACAAAGAGGGAGAAGAGATCATAACCTAGAAGTAAAAAATCTGCCCAGAAAATCTCTAATTTTTTTTTTCCCTTGAATGGACCTTGACTCAGAAATGTTAAATGTGCTGGATGGTAGATGTGGACTAATGGGTCTCAAGGAACAGGGATTAATTCAAGGTTTGTAAATGGAACAGTTGACACTGCTCATTACCCACTCAAACTTAACCATCAGTCTTAACCAGAAACAAGTATCAACTCCCCAAAACCACTCCCCTCAAAAAAATCACAGATTTTCCAGGAGAACGAGGGCTTCTAATGTGGACCCAATGTGCTAGACCAAAGTATCTATGCTTTCTGCTTTGAGTTAAATATGCAAATATCAGCTTCCTTTTCATTTACTCTCAAATGAAGACTTACCAGTCAAGATACTTAACCCACAGAAATAGTTCACAGTCAGCTTTTATGTTGCATTATTTTAAACATAAAGGCCAAAGAGTGGCTACCGAACTTTTGTAAAAGCTTAAAGATTATGTTGAAAAGCTGCCGAAATATTACTTCAGAGGAAACAGAAGTAATTAAGAAAACAGAAAAAAAAAAATAATGCTAGTTGATATCTTCAGAAAAAGTTGGGAAAATATTGCATTTATTACCACCCACACCAAAATAAAAAAATTAAGAGTTAAAAGTAACTCCCTCAAGGACTATTACAGGGAATGAGGACAGATGAAAGGGACAGAGACAGTATTCATCTAAGTCTTGTCTGTACTATTTAATTTTATTCATATGCATGTATTAATTTGATTTATGATTAATTAAATTAATTAATTAGATTTAAAAGTGATGAGTTAAGTATTATCCCTTTAATCTACTAGAGCACAAGTTTCAAAAGAAGGGATCATGTAAAATCTGTTCATCACTTCATTCCTAGTTTTTAAAGTATCTTGTTTTTAATAAGTGCTGAAGAAATATTATTGGATAAATTAACTACATACAAGACACTTCATTAAATACTCAAGAAGATACAAAAAACCAACCAGCCATAGTTCCTGCCAGAAATTTTCTCAGTTTATGACATAATAATTTCTCTTTCAAAACTTTCTGAGATAAGAACCTAAATTTTTATCTTTTTATAGTAAGACATTTTATGCTTTTTCTAGAAAACAATTCATTTCTACTAGGTGTTCAAATTTATCAGTGAGAAATAAGTATACATTAGTTTTCTTTGTTTCCATTATTGTTATTTTCTATCTTTCTTCCTTCTGTTTCTCTCTTTCTCTCTCTCTTAATTTCAGGAGGTAATTATGTAATTTTAGTTAAGAGAATTTTGCTGATTCTATCTATGACCAATTATGTCTTTCATTCTGCATCTTAACTTCAATTCTTTATTTTATTTTTAAATAAAAAATGCATATATATTTAAGATGTATAGCATGATGATTTGATATACATATATATTGTGAAATGATTACTGTAGTCATACTAATTAACATATCTTCTTCTAACATAGGTGCCATTTCTTTGTGTGTAATGCAGAACTAGAAATCTACTCTCTTAACAAATTTCAGTATTCAATAAAGTATTATTAACTACAGTCATCATACTGTACATTAGATCTCCACATTTATTCATCCTACATAATTTCACTACGTAAAGGTCTCTTTTGGGGAAGAGGAATTCTTTATATCAATGTCGACAGATATCAACGTTTTTATTACTTGTAGTGTGTAGTGTCCTATCTAAGAGAGCTGAACAATCCCCAAAACGATGACAATATTTTGTTTTCTTCTAGAAAATTTATTGTATTACCATCTCATTTAGCAATACAGTCTATTTGGTATTTAATATTTTGTTTATGGTGCTAATCATCTTCAAGGTTTATTTTTTTTCCTCACAGGAACTTGTATCTTTTATTGAAAATACTATATTTTATCCAATTTCCTTAAAATGATGACTTTGTCATGAATCATATGACCATAGGTTTGTTTCTGAAAGTTATATTGTCATTGACTATTGGTCAAATGGTCAAAACTTGTGCATTATCATATAGATTTGATTATTGTAGATCTATTTTTTATTTAAATTCAATTAGCCAAGGTATGGTACATCATTAGTTTTTGATATAATGTTCAATGATTCATTAGTTGAGTATTGTAGATTTAAAATAAATTTTAAAATCTAGTAGTTTAAGTCTTTTAGCTTTGTTCTTTTTCAAGGTTGCCCTAGGAAATCATAGCGTTTTCTATTTCCACATAAATTTTAGAATAAGCTTGTCAATATTCACAATAAATATGCTGTGATTTTGATTGTGATTACTTTGAATCCACAGATTTACTTAGAGTAAATATACTTTTCTTAGGAATTTGATGTTTGTATATATAAACATACCCACATATATGTGGTTATAATATACTTTTTCTTCATTTCCTACATTTATACAAATATAATTGAATTTTTTAGTTTAATCTGAATTATAGCAACTCATTAAATTTACTTATCAACTCTTGTATTTTTATCAGTATATCCCACTAAATTCTTCCAAGAATACAATCATGTTGTCTATGAAAAATAGGAGACATAGTTCATCCTTTACAACTATATTCATTATGTTGTTTTCTGCCCATTATTATCCTGATTTGAACCTCCAGTAAAAAAAAAATTGATAATGGTATATATCCTTGTTTGTTCTCAGTCTCAGGTTAAAGTTTTTTCAATGTTTTATTATGAAAATTTCCAAATACACAGAGAATTGAAAGAATTGTATATAAAAACCTATATCATACCACATAAACCATAGTTAATATTTTAATATATTTGCTTATAATTTATACAACTTTGCATCTCTCTATTCATCCAATTCATCTTATTTGTATTGCATTTCAAAGTAAGTTGCGTATCAGTAAACTTTAACCCTCAACATGTCAGTACACGTGTCATTAAAGCAGAATTAAATGTTTTATAGATTGTTTTGAAGTAAAATTTACTTGTACATGGAAATGCACAAGTGTAAGTTTACCACTAGGAGAGTGTTGAGAAGTGCATACATCTGTGTAACACAAATTCCCATCAAAATATAAATCAATACCAACATTTCAGAAAATTTCCTCACACCCCTTTCCTGTCAGTTAGTGCCCTCACTTTCACTCCTCCACAGGCAAATACTCTTGATTTTCTTTACCAGAGATTGTAAGTTTATATAAATAAGAAAAACAGTATGTACCCTCTGTCTTCTTTCACTCACCATATGATTTGGGATTACTATATGATGTTGTGTGTTTGAGTACTTCAAAGCTTTTTATTAATGAGTAGTATTCCATTGTATAAACATACCAAACTTTACCCATTTTGCTGTTGGTGAACACCTGATGTAGTTCTATGTTTGGTTATTATGAAGAAAGCTTTTATGAATATTGTTGTACAAGTCATTTTATGGACATATGTTTTATTTCTTTTTGGTAAATAAGTAGGATTGAAATTACTGGACTAATAGGTACATGTATGTTAATGTATACAGAACGTTTTATAGAATAAATGTATGATTTTACACTCCCATGAAAAATGTTTGACAGTTCCATTTGCTCCCCATCCTTGACAATATATAATATTGTTGATCTTCTAAGTTTAGTTATTCTGGGGAATATGTAGTGGCATTTTACTATGTTTTTAAAGTGCATTTCTCTGATGATTAATGAGATTAAACACATATAGTTATTATCCTATGTAAAGTAACATCCTTTGTAAAGGACCCATTTAAGTCTTTACTCATTTTTAATTAGGCTGTTTGTATTTTTACTGTTAGAGTTCTTTATATACCCTGGATAGTGGTCCTTTGTCAGATATATGTTTTGTGAATGTTTCCCTGGTATCTTGCCTATTCATTTATTTTTTAAAGTGCTCTTTTTTTTTATGACCAGAAGTTTTTGTGCCCCCCCGCCCCCACCATTGGTGTGGTATCTGATGTAGGAAACAAAGGCAGAAGAAAAATTATTAAATTTCCTTACTACCTATAGCCCATTGACAAGTCCTTGAAATAGGCAGAGTGACATTCCTTTCAGGACTCAACTGCCTGGATGTTGACACTTTGCTAAGGGAGAAAGGCAATCCTAGCCGGAACCTCCTCTCCCCCTCCCCACTTCAGGATCCTGTAAGTCTACTTTAACATATAAAAATTCTTTTGGAAACTTCCTTCATCTCTAAACCCCCCAAGATACATGTTGGCAATCATCCCCCAAGCATATGACCTACCGATATACATCTGAAGAGTCTCATGACTAAGGTTTTATTAGACAGTAATAAATGACCTTTTCCCAACAATAGCTATTCCCCTCAAAGTCCTGGAAACCTTGATTCCAAAATTCCATAGAGACTTATGCTATCCCTAACCCCCCCCCCAACTTGAAAGTTTATAATGGGCCACCCCTCCTGACCCCAGTGCAGCTCTTTCTGCCCACGGGTCCTGTCCCTGTGCTTTAATAAAATCACCGTTTTGCACCAAAGACGTCTCAAGGATTCTTTCTTGGTCATTGGCTTCAAACCCTAATGTCTTTCCTACATCAATATCTATCTTTTAAGTATGATGTCTACTTTACCATGTTTGTGGTAATTGCTTAATATTTCCTGTCTTAGAAAAATTTATCTACTACCAAATCAATCAGATATTCACTTACACTTTCTTCTAGAATATGTATAGTTTTAGCTATTATGTTTAGGTCTGTTGTCCAAATCAAATTATTTTTTGGTAATGATGTGAAAAATGATTGAGGTACTTCATTGTTTCTATAGAGCATTCAGGGACATTTTGTAAATGTCCTTTATAAATTAGAAACTTTCATTTCATTAGTTTATTGAGAAGTTTTAACATTAGTGGGCATTAAATAGGGGTTTTATAAAATGTTTTATCTGTATCTATTGAAATAATCATATAATTTTTCTCTTACAATCAATTAATAGAAAAATTCAACAGGTCAATTTCTGAATGGTAAACTCACCTAACATTTCTAAAATGGAACCCACTTGGCCATGATGTATTAACTTTCCTTCTATTGCTAGATTATCTCTATTAACATTTTGTTAAGGAATTTTATGCATATTTTCATGAAAACTATTGGTCTGTAATTTTCTTTTTTTGAATGTTTTTGTCACATTTGAATATCATGGTTTCGTTGGCTTTACAAAATGAGTTGGAAAATATTCCCTCTTCTATTTTCTGGAAGTGTTTGTGTAAGATTCCTGTCATTTTTTTTTTTTCATTAAAAATTTGGTAGAATTCACCAGTAAAACAATATGAGACCATTTGTGCTTTATTTCTCATATTTTCCCAATTATTATTTCTCAATAAACTTTTTTTTTAAGATTTTATTTATTTATTTGGCAGAGAGAGAGAGAGCAAACGCAAGCAGGGGAAGCAGAGGGAGAGGGAGAAGCAGACCCTCCAATGAGCAGGGAGCCCCATGCAGGGCTCGATGGGGGACTCGATCCCAGGACACTGGGATCATGACCTGAGTGGAAAGCAGATGTTTAACTGACTGAGCTACCCAGGCACCCCTTTCCCAACAAACTTTTTTAAAAACCTAACAATGTTTTAGCATATGCTTCCCAGAGAACTCAACAGAGCCAGTGATTTAATTTTCAAATGACATAACAATATTCAGATTTTCTATTTATGCTTGTTTTTTAAAGATACAAACTTATAAGATTCATCATTTTAATCTATTTTAATATTTCCTGGCTTAATAATGTTAATATTCATAACAATTCCTTCATAAGATCTGTAGTAAAATGTATTTTTTTCTTGATCTGTTAATCTTTCCAGATGTCTATCAATTTTGTCTTTGTGAATAATCAATTTTTATTTTGCTTATTTCTTCATCATTTTTATTTATCAATGTTTTTGAAGTATACACTTCTTAATTGCTTTTCATGTAATTTCATTGGGTTTAATGCTCTCCTTTTTTTCTTGATTCTATATAATGGATTATCAGCTAATATACAAGTGAGGCTATATCTTTCTCTGTAAGCAGTTTTAGCTTCATACCATAATATGTGCATATGCTTTACTTTTGTTATCACTTGTTTTAAAATATTTTCATACTTATTCTTTTATTCTTTTTTTTCTATCATTTACTTGGAAGTTTATAAATGTCCAAATATTTGGGCATTTCATAGTTACACTTTTGTTTTACTTTTTATTTTTTAAATTTCTAGCTCAGTTCTACTGTAGTCAGAAAAAAGATTTGAATGATTTCAATCCTAAGAAATTTGTTGAGATTTTCCTTAAGTCAAGGCATATAATCAATTTTGATACGGGTTTCATGTGTAATTGAGAAGGTATGAATTCTGTCAGAGTTGGGTGTAGAGTTATGTCAATTATGTCTGATGTGTTATCTTTGTTTTTTAAACTTTAATACTTGCATAAATTTTTTTTTTTAGATTTTATTTATTTATTTGTCAGAGAGAGAGAGAGAGAGAGCGAGCACACAAGCAGGGGGAGCAGCAGAGGGAGAAGCAGGCTCCCTGCTGAGCAGGGAGCCCAATGCATGACTCGATCCCAGCACCCTGGGATCACGACCTGAGCCGAAGGCAGACGCTTAGCAACTGAGCCAAGCAGGCATCCCTGCACAAAAAAATCTTTAACCTTTCTTACATTTCAAACTTTCATTGACCTAATATTTAGTGAAGGATTCCTGAATGCAGTATTCAGTTGTAGTTTTTGTAATTTGCTATCACTTGGTTTAAAATTGACAATTTTTGTCTTTGAATGATTTTTGGTTCTGTTTATATTTAGTGTAATTACTGATAATTATTGGTTTATATCTGATATCTTTCTATTTTTGCCAACACAATGATGCATTTAAAATATTTAAACAATATTTTACCCAGGTTCTTTTTACTCAGGTGAGTGGATGAAAAGCATGGAGGACATCAGCAGAAGGAAGGGAAAAATGAGGGGGCGGGGGGATTCAGAGGGAGAGATGAACCATGAGAGACTATGAACTCTGAGAAACAAACAGGGTTTTAGAGGGGAGGGGGGAGGGGGGATTGGTTAGCCCAGTGATGGGTATTAAGGAGGGCACGTACTGCATGGAGCACTGGGTGTTATATGAAAACAATGGATCGTGGATCACCACATCACAAACTAATGATGTATTGTATGGTGACTAACATAACATAATAAAATTTTAAAAAAAAATTTCCATTTTACTATGTAGCCAACAACAGTTGTCCTGTTGGTCTCTTTCTGATTGCTATTTTTTTAAATAAAAGACTTTTGGAGGTTTTTGTTTTGTTTTGTTTTTTGTTTTTTGTTTTTTTACAAATAATATGTAGACTGGCCATAGAAGTTAGGTGGGAATACAGGAATCTTCAAATCATGTATGGAGTCCTAATCATCTCTTATAGGGTCTTAATCATCTCTTGTATGCAGTTATCCCAATGAGCTTTTCTCCATAACCCCCATGCTTTTGAGTGAGCAGGAAATTAGCTTAACTCACAATTAAAGTCAGTAGCCATTGTGTGTGTGTGTGTGTGTGTGTGTGTGTGTGTGTGTGTGTGTGTGTCTCTGTCTGTGAAATAATTTAAAAAATTATGTATTCCCCTTCAGCTACCTGTGATTAGCAGGTAGTTACCATCTACTCTACCTACACTCCACCCCTGTGCCCATTGGTATTCTGTTGCCTCCATAGTTGTTCAGTCTCCTCCCCTACTATATTGTATGGTGGCATAAAACCTAGGGGCACTTCTGTTGCTGATACTTATTCCTAGGTTATGGTTCCAAGTAAAATATTTGAGACAACACTGGGGTCACGAAACCTACTTTTGGGAAACTCTTTGTGCTGCCAAAGATCTATTGAGATACATGTGTTCTCTGAATTGTCCTTTCACTGGGTCTACTTTTCATATATTCGGCAGCTCTTCTTTGTAGCTTGTGGCTTGAACTGTAAAAATGTTATTTCTTCTTTTTGACTGGTTTCAGAAAAAAAATGAGGTAAAGGTATTTTTGCTCACCTTCTTTCTTCCACATAAAAATCAAGAACAATTTTAAGCCATGCAATGACATTTTCTCCATGCCTATTTAAAGAGGTAGGTTAACTTCTGTTTTTGGAAGGAAAAAGAGAAAGAGACAGAGAAAAGACAGAGATGCTGCTTTGTCTGGTTATATTCCTTTTTTTTTTTTTTTTAAAGATCTTATCTATTTATTTGGAGAGAGAGAGCAGGAGGAGGGGTAAAGGGAGAGGGAGAGAGAGAATCTCAAGCAGACTCTACAATGCAGAACTTGATCCCAGGACCCTGATACTATGACCTGAGCAGAAATCAAGAGTCAGATGCTGAACCAACTGAGCCACCCAGGCACCCCTGGTTATATTCTTATGCATCAAAAGGGCCTAGAAATGTTTCATTGTGAATTTTAATAACTTAATTATCACTGAAATATTGAAATATATGAGAAAGTTAAACATGAATCAATTTGGTTAATTACTAAAAACATGCAGATTTAAAATAAGTCAATAGATAAGAAAAGGTAGCATACAACTAAAAGTTTTCTACATATTCTGATCCTTTAAAGCATTCCATTCAGTGATGCTTGATGGGTTAAATTCCATAAACAAAGAAAGCCCACCATGTTCTTTCAGAGACTGGCAGACATAGACTCAGACCAAACTGGCATTAAATTAAAACCCACATGAAAGTTCTCCAAACCACTAACCATGTCAAAATTAAATAAATGGATTTTCACAACCTGAACTAACACAGATGGCACATCTGGCACCTTGAGAAGCGCCATCAGTATCACACATGAGCCATTCCAAATGTTAGGCAACAAGATATATTCATTAAGAGTAACCTGGGGAACACCAGCCAGAAGCATATGGGAATTGTCTTTACCATACAAAATTCAGGTTGAGGTATATGCGAGGAATCTAAGACATCCATACAGTGGACTGTCTCGGAAATAATTTTTTTCTGGCCACTGTGTTCTTGATTTATTCCAAGGCTCTACTGAAAACTTGGAGGCTCTACAAGGCTCTACGTATAGAAATGTGCTGGGAAACTGCAGAAGAGTTTCACAAGTTTGTCGTAAGGTAATTACCCATTTCTTGATGCTTTTTATTAGATTTTTTAAAACTCTCTGCCTTGTTTTAAAGGACTTCACATGATTTAAAGTGGCTTTCAGATATATGTAATATTTGATATTACAAATCAAAAGTAGGATACAACTAAGAAACAACAAAAATAAAATGAAAAGTGCCAGAGTTTCAAAAGCTAAGATATTGCATGACATAATATCCCATACTTGCATATTATTATGTATTAAGAAGTCTGTAAGTTTAACAGGAATAAGTAGAGGACCAGTTTTTGACTAGCCATACCAATAGATGGCAGGACCTAAAACAAAATCAATATATTTGAGGATGGTACATGATTTAAAGACACCATTTGCCATATAATTCCTTGTCTCTTGCCTTGCCACCAATAACTCCCTAATTTTTAAAATAATAACTGTTATCTCATACAACTCCAAAACCTTTCTCACCATAGAAACTTTATGTTTATTTGTTTGACTCAAATAATGGAACACAATATTCATTAGAATGGAAGTCATGATGCTCTTTGCTCATCTTTACATGCCACATCTACCATTTCTACCTTTGTTAATATATTGTGATGTTTACTTATTTGTTTGTATACTATTATATAATATCTCTGCAGTTTAAGTGTGCAACAGCCATTTCTTCTGTAATATGATACATATATTCCTGAACATTTGGTACTATTGTACGATTGTCAATTAAAATAATACAGCATGTTGCACAGTGTTATGGACAAACCACTTAAAATATACACAACTTTGTAACCTGTTCCAACTAAAAAAACACTACACATAAATATATAATACAACAAATTGTATTTTTAAAAAGGTAAAGGGAGTTTCAGGTAAGGAGATATAAGGAAAGATAGAATCTGTTAATGTAATGAGAAAGCAAACAAAGTATCAAAAGATAAAGGATAAAGGAGCAACATCACTTTCAAAATAGAGGTATGTTCAAACCGAGTCTAAATCTGGCTGGTGCTTTAAGTTGCATAAATAAGCATACTTTGCATTCAGCGGCCATTACTGAAGGCACAGACCACGGGCAAGTAAGAAAAATGGTCCTGTTTGTTGACATACAGGCATGGTCACAGTACCCATATTTTTCCATGACGATAGACTTTATTTTAAGATAGAACACTAGGTGAAGTATTTTCTATAAATAGGGAGACTGATAAAACTCTACATTCATGGGACTACGGCAAAGGGTTTAAGAGAAAAAGTCACTGGATGCTGGTCCAAAATTAGTTACTAGATGCCACTTTAGTGGCAGAAATCAAAGTTGTGGGACCACATAAAATGACAGAATACATCTGGTAGTAAAATATGCCCCAAGGAACATACTAAAAAGAAGCTAAAGAATCCAGATAAGACTAGTAAGGAGAGGGAAGAAGAAACGGACTTTTTATCAGAATCTCATGTCTTAGATATAACAAGTATTATCCAATTATGTTAATTCTAATAAAATGGATGCTTCTTTTTTTCTAAATTGTAGGCTATATTATCCTCAACAAATCTTTCAAGTATCTTCCTAAACTCCCTGGGTTTGCTACTACTTCAGTCTTCATTTTTATTATTATTATTACGTTCTGTTAGCCACTGTATAGTACATCATTAGTTTTTTATGTAGTGTTCAATGATTCATTAGTTAAATATAACACCCAGTGCACATCACAACACGTGCCCTCCTTAATACCCATCACCCTGTTCCCCCATCCCCCAACCCGCTTCCCTTCTGAGACCCTCAGTTCGTTTCCCGGGGTCCATAGTCTCTCATGGTTCATCTCCCTCTCTGATTCCTCTCCCTTCAGACTTCCCTCCCTTCCCTATGGTCTTCTGTTCTATTGCTTATGTTCCACATATGAGTGAAACCATATGATAGTTGTCTTTCTCTGCTTGACTTACTTCACTTAGCATAATCCCCTCCAGTTCCATCCATGTTGATGCAAACGGAATATTATTCAACCATCAGAAAGGATGAATACCTACTTTAGTCTTCTTGACATGCTTCCTTTCTCCATTTCCCCAGTAACAGTTTGTCACATACGCTTGATCACAGAGGAGGGAATGTGATTCAGGCCTGGCCAATTAGTATCCCTGTCCATTGGATTTCACATAGCAGGGAATGTAACATAATCTTGGCCAACTAGTATTATTTCCAAGATTGTTCTCACTTAACTCAGTGAAGTAAATGCCATTGCTTCTTAAGTCACAGAGCTAGGATGTGAATATAAGGCTACCCCATTTGTGATAAAACCTGTGCAAGAACCTGAGTACAGAAGGAGAGAATTCATCTAGGCAAAGACAAACAGAACTGAGTAACAAATAGATGAGTAACAGAAAGACAGAAAGATACACACACACACACACACACACACACACGCACACACACGCACACACACACGGATTCTGGCAACACAAGTTCCCTCTTCCTAAAGTCCCAGAGTTGCCCCAGATCCTACAATTCTTCTCTACCCTATAAACTCTCAGTAGTCTTCCAGTAAATTTTCTTTTTATTCTTAAACTAGTTTAATTTGAATCCAAAAATGTTCGGAATGATCCCAAGTTAAATGAACCCATTTAGTTTTATGCCTGGGTTTTGGATGGTTCAGATGGATGTTGCCTGACAATGTTAGTTATGATTCTGGAGCCTCTATTAGGCACAACAAAGCGAAAGAACACAACAGAGGATCTAATCAGAGGGGAAAAGTTAAGCTATAAGTCTGGACCTCCTAATTGATTTTATGCCTTTCTTTCTACACATGTTTGCCCCTCTTTCTAGACATGCAAATGACATGCTAATTATTAATCTCAAAGACATGCTAATTATTAATCTTGAAGGATGGAAAGCAGGGTAGGCATTTTTTAAAGTTTCCCAAGTAACTTTTATTTCTCATCTGATACTCAGCTCCATCACCTCCCTTGAGAAGAGTTGCATTGTAAAATGTTTCTTTATAAAGATTACTTCCACCTTTTGGTACTTATACTTTCATAATTTACTGTATAATCTATTAAGAGCTATACTGTTTTAAGACTCAACAAATTTCCCCAAAGAACCTAAAAGAAAAAAAAAAAGTGAAATAGCAAAATAATATAATTGAAAATCAATATTTATGGCTTTGTCTAGATTTTTTTTTTTTTTTTGGTCACAGGCAGAATAAAATAAGAAATAAAGATCTGAAGTGTAGTAGAAAATATTATTGCAAATTGTTCAAGAAGTAGTATGACTTAACAGAACTAAAATGTCACACTGCTGTGCTATGTAAATGTGGAACTGCAATAAAAATTATGTGTGTTTTAATGAAATGTTAGAGTATTTTTTTAAAAGTGCTGCACCCAGAAGGACTCAAAAGCTTAGCTGTAACACCAGCTAAACATGAGCTGCTTGGTTTATGTCCATCAATCAAATCACAGACTCTCAGCTCATTCCAGAGCATTCCTTTTGTTCCATATGGGTTTCCAAACTGCCAGCAAAGGGCAGTTTTTTGCTCTTGTGCTACAAACAATGGGTTTGAATATCTAGTATCACTGACTGCTGGTTACCATGCAGAAAACTGTTTTCTACATGACTTTGCTGTTGGCAAAAGACTATCGTTATATTTCACTGAGTCTCAGATACATATGGTATTATATTTTATCCAAAATTGGGCTGCATCTTAAAATTGCTATTGGCTAGGCAGATTCATGAGTAGTTGATACTGCCTGAGGGTTAAAGAAATTCATCTGTCAAAAAATAACCTCACAGAATAGCGTAGTGATTTGGATATTTTCCTGAAGGCATTACCAGAGGAGTGTAACCCCTGCAGGCTTAGGTAAAACTATTGAAAGAACATTGAGAAAGGACCATGGACCCAAGTTTTTGTTTGAAAACCTTCCGTAGACACCTGCCAGGAGATCCAGAAGGTGTGGGAATCAAATAATTATCAAATTGCAAAACAGTTGTCAGAGAGCTGGAAGAAAACAACAGACAATAGTGTAGCACTCTCTGTAGAACTGCTGGCCGAGAGGAAAATAATATGTGAAAAAAACAGAGACATCAATGATTCAGAGTAAAACATCACTCCAAATAGCCACTTCTGAATGTGAAGAAGTGCCTTATGTATATTCATCAAAATATTCTGTTTATAATTTCCTTTGTATGCATGTGTAATAATGATAGTTGGTCATATAACACTGTATGCTAATTAATTGGAATTAAAATAAAAACTTAAAAAGCCAAAAAAAAAGAAAGAAACAGAGTGAAGGAAAAAAGAGAGAGAGAGAGAGGCAAACCAAGAAACAGAATCTTAACTACAGAGAACAAACTCATGGTCACCAGAGCGGAAGTGGGGTCAGGGGATGGATGAAAACAGGTGATGGGGATTAAGGAGTGCATTTGAGATGAGCACCGGGTGTTGTATGCAAGTGTTGGATCATCATATCATACACTTGAAACTAATATAACACAATATGTTAATTAACTGGAATTTAAATAAAAACTTGAAAAGGAAAAAAAAAATCAGTTTAATCTTATAAGCACAGATATGATCATAGAAACTTTTTTTAAAGATTTTATTTATTTATTTGAGAGACAGACAGAGATAGCGAGAAGAGAGAATGAGTGGGGAGGAGAAGGAGAAGCAGAACATGGGGTTGGATCCCAGGACCATGGGATCATGACCTGAGCCAAAGGCAGACACCCAACCGACTGAGCCACCCAGGTGCCCTGATCATAGAAACTTTTAAAAATAGGTGTTTATGGGGTGCCTGGATGGCTCAGTCGGTTAAGTGGCTGCCTTTGGCTCAGGTCATGATCCTGGGATCCTGGAATCGAGCCCAACGTCCGGCTCCCTGCTCAGTGGAGAGCCTGCTTCTCCCTCTCCCTCTGCCTGCCACTCTGCCTACTTGTGCTCTCTCTCTATCTCTGTCAAATAAATAAATGAAATCTTTAAAAAAAAAATAAAATAAAGTGGTAACCCTAGTTTAAAAAAAAAATAGGTGTTTATATAGCACTGACCTTCTAGGTAAGTGTGGGCCATTTTCAGGAACTTTAAGAAAGCATCTATTTTTCCTTTGCTTTCTTGATTTCTTTTTTTTTTTAAGATTTTATTTATTTATTTGACAGAGAGAGACACAGCGAGAGAAGGAACACAAGCAGGGGGAGTGGGAGAGGGAGTAGCAGGCTTCCCGCAGAGCAGGGAGCCCAATGCAGGGCTCGATCCCAAGACCCTGGGATCATGACCTGAGCCGAAGGCAGACGCTTAACGACTGAGCCACCCAAGTGCCCCGCTTCCTTGATTTCTTAAATAAAAATAAATCTTAATTCTAAAAATAAAACTTTAAAAAAATAGTTGATAAAAATAAATGTGTTAAGTAAATCTAAATTAACTTTTAGGAAATGTTTATTATAAGAGCCTGCAAACTAGCATGTAAATTCATGTTTTGTACATTTATAAAAATAAATTTTATCAAAAGTTTACAACATGAAGTAAAAAATGGAAAATATTTATGAAAAAAATAGCTGTATATAAAGGTGTATGTACAAGTTGTAAGTCCTAAATACTAGGTAATTATTAGACAGTCCCCAGGGTCATACTTCCAAGCAAAATAATTTCAGTATAAGGAAAAGACATTTTAATGCATTTATTTTAAAATTTTAATTTAATTGTAAATGTTCCCAAGTATATAAAAATAGTAATTTATCTACATTTAATATGAATTTTAAAATGAAATCTGGAAACTCTGACAAAATTTTTAAAAAGCTTATTTCACAATGCAAAATACCACTACCCAAGGAGAAAAATGTTAGGAAAAATCTAGGATTCATGTTCTTAGGAACAAATAATAATTTCAGAACTTTTCCTTTTTCTTCTGGAAGGAATTTTCCCCTGGATGTAGAATGCCATTTCCAGATTTATATTTACATTCAAGAATATAAAGGGGGGTTTATATTAAATAATCTACTATGATACTGACTAGCACTTATCCTGACTAATGTTTAAAATATAAAGTGATTACAATAAACCAGAAGAGGCTTGCAGGAGGTTATTTTTACATTCAAAGAAAGAGAAATTTATCTCCACTATTGAATTTGAATTTTCAGATATTCTGAACCACTGCCTAAGAAAATGGGAATGTTCTTTAAAGAATATTTAGTATGCCCATTATTTATGTAAGTTTCTCTGAATGTAAAGGATAAGAGATTTCAGGAACAAGACTTTCAGAAGGGAGTGATGTAGGTGTGAAAACAGGATACTTCCCATCACCTAACGCATAAGTCTAGCCCTATTCCCACAGTACAATAGTTTTTATTGGTTTTACCTCAATGGGCTAAACTTCCATAACAGCTTTTGAAAATCTGTGGTAAGATGTAACATTGTACAATGAGATTTATTTTGAAATTTAAATGGTCATATTAGCATTTTATTTATTCCCTTGTTTCCTTAAAAAATTCTATCAAAACAAAGTAGTTCTCAACTAAAAAGAAGACCCCACTCTCCATCCATTTATTTTTCATCTTTAATAGTTAAGAATGGTGCTACCTAATGTTGTTAAATTCTTTTAAGCATTAAAGAAAGGAAGGAAAAGGATAACATAAAAGTATGAAGTTGACAATTAGAAGATATTGAATCCTCACATTGAATCCTCTCTTCTGAGGAAAAAGGTAAAAGAGTGGTATAAAGAGTGGGAACCCTCCTGAGAATCTGTGTGTTGTGCTTAGCTTAAGAGATTTGCTGGACCATGACAGGATATAGTATTTCTGAGATAATTAATATCAGAACATGTTTTCTGAAGGTAAATAGATCAAAGGTCAATATGACAATTAATGGGAAGATACCAGATGGAAACTTTTCTATTTAAAAATTGAGACTATCAAACTGCACTCAATAAACATTCCTTAAAAAAATATATAAATTTATAAAAAATAAAAGGAAGAAATGTCATGAAAGAATTTTATTAACCCTTCTCTCTAAACAAAATACCAAGGAAGTTCTTTCAAACAATTATGACAATTATTTTGCTACTAAACAGTTTTGTAACACAGACAATTTTAATTTTAACTCCTTTTATCATGCCAGCAGAACTCTAATACACAACTTTGAAGCATATAGCACTACAACAAATAAAGGGTTTTTTAAAAGATTTTATTTATTTATTTATTTATTTAGAGTACACATGAGCAGGGGAGGGGCAGAGGGAGAGGGAGAGAGAGGGAATTTCTAGCAAACTCCCCACTGAGTGTGGAGCCCAACCCGGGGCTCAGTCTCATTACAATGAGATCATGACCTGAGCAGAAATCAAGAATTGGATGCTCAACCAACTAAGCCACACAGGTGCCCCAACAAATAAAGTTTATATTTACTTATTAATAAAAATTAAGCTATGCTAAATAAAACCTTAATTCATAACCCCAAATGCTATTTAACCTGATGCTACAATCAAGAATCATGTATCCTGGGAACACAAAAGAGTTTCATTTTAGAAAATTCTTAACATATCATCAAATTAATACACCAAACAAGAAAAAATATAAATACAAGACAACAGGTGATAAATTAAAATCAAATTTCAAACCATGCTCAATAAAAATCCTTTTTATATTAAAAGATATTTTAATGCTCTATTCTGCTATGTCTATCTATTCAAAGCCTCACATGAGCAGACAATGAACAATAAACAATGAAGCTCCCATTAAAAAACAAGCAAAGGCTGGGGCGCCTGGGTGGCTCAGTTGGTTAAGCGACTGCCTTCAGCTCAGGTCATGATCCTCGAGTCCCTGGATCGAGTCCCGCATCGGGCTCCCTGCTCGGCAGGGAGTCTGCTTCTCCCTCTGACCCTAACCCCTCTCTTATGCTCTCTCTCATTCTCTCTCTCTCAAATAAATAAATAAAATCTTCAAAAAAAAAATATTAAAAAAAAACAAGCAAAGGCAGAAACAGCTTGCAAAATTAGAAATGCAAAGGGACAAATAAACAGAATAATGTTTCTCTCTCTCTCTTTTTGCTATTAAATGGAACATGGGAAAAATGAAATCATCAAAAATACTACAAAAGAACACATAAAATTATACCTAGGAATAAGTTTAACCAAGGAGGTGAAAGACCTGTACTCTGAAAACTACAAGACATTAATGAAAGAAATAAAGGATGACACAAAAATATTTCACACTCATGGATTAGAAGAATAATATTGTTAAAATGACCATACTACCCAATTTACAGATTCAACACAATCCAATCAAAATAACAATAGTACTTTACTCAGAACTAGAACAAAAAATCCTAAAATTTGTATGGAACCACAAAAGATCCCAAATAGCCAAAGCAAGCTTGGAAAAGAATAACAAAGCTGGAGGTACTACAATCCCAGATTTCAAGATATACTACAAAGCTATAGTAGGCAAAACAATACAGTATTGGCACAAAAATACACATAACCAAAAGAATAAAATAGAAAACCCAGAAATAAACCCATGCTTATATGTCAGTAAATCTACGACAAAGGAGGCAAGAATATACAATGTAAAGATAGTCTCTTCAATAAATGGTGTAGGGAAAACTGGACAGCTATAAGCAAAAGAGTTAAACTGGAGCACTTTTTTATACCATACACAAAAATAAACTCAAAATGGATTAAAGACACAAATGTGAGACCTGCGGCCATAAAACTGCTAGAAGAGAACACAGGTAGTAATGTCTTAGACGCTGGCCTTAGAAACATGTATATGGATATGTCTCCTCAGGCAAGAGAAACAAAAGCAAAAATAAACTATTGGGACTACACTAAAATAAAAAGCTTTTGTACGACAAAGGAAACCATGAGCAACACAAAAAGCAACCAACTTATGGGAGAAGATATTTGTAAATGATATACCTGATAAAAGGTTAATATCCAAAGTATATAAAGAACATATACAACTAAATACCAAGAAAAATTAACCCAATTAAACATGGGTAAAGGACTTGAATAGACATTTTTCCAAAGAAGACATCCAGATGGCAGACACCTGAACAAATGCTCCACGTCACTAGTCATCAGGGAAACACAAATCAAACCAACAATAAAATATCACTTCACACCAGTCATAATGGCTATCAAAAAGACATGAAATAACAAGCTTTGGTTAGGGTGTGGAGAAAAGGGGTGCCTGGGTGGCTCAGTTGGTTAAGCATCTGCCTTCGGCTCAGGTCATGATCCTGGAGTCCCAGGATCAAGTCCCACATCTGGCTCCCTGCTCAGCGGGGAGCCTGCTTCTCCCTCTAGCCCTCCCCCCTCTCATGTACTCTCTCTCTCATTCTCATTCTCGCTCTCTCAAATAAATAAGTAAATAAATAAATCTTTAAAAAAAAAAGGATGTGGAGAAAAGGAAACCCTTGTGCACTTTTGGTGGGAATGTACATTGGTACAACCACTGTGGTAAAGAGTATGGAGATTCCTCAAAAAGTTAGAAATAGAAATTCCATATGATCCAGTAATTCCATTATTGGGTATTTACTAAAGTAAAAAAAAATAATAATAATAATAAATTTGAAAAAATATATTCACCTTTATGTTTTTTGCAACATTATTTACAATAACCGATATGGAAGCAACATAAGTGTCTATCAGCAGATAAATAAAGATGTGAGATATATATATATATATATATATATAAAATGGAATATTACTTGTCCATAAAAAAGAATGAGATTTTATCACTTGCAACAACATGGATGGACCTAGAGGGTATTATGCTAAGTGAAATTGGTAGGACAAAGAAAGACAAACACCATATGATTTCACTTGGAATCTCAAAAACAAAACAAATGAACAAACAACAAAACAGAAATAGACTCATAAATACAGAGAACAATCCGGTAGTTGCCAGAGGGGAGGGTTTGGGGGTAAAAGTGAAATAAGGGATGGAATTAAAAGGTACAAATTTCCAGTTATAAAATAAATAAGACATGGAGATACAATGTACATCATTCAGGACTAAAATTTTACCTCCAGGTGGAAGTTGATCTCTAAATAACTTATGTGGATACCAGACCAGAGATAGAAGATGAAAGCAGGGGTTACAAATATTGAAAGGAAGAGTGTTGGAAATACCCAGACTATGGAGGAGCTCAAGGCAAGTTTTCCTCAAATACTGAAAGCAGGTAAACTTCTAGGTGATTCTAATTTCACTTTATTGAGAGGATTTCATAGTCTCTCCATCCACATTTGCTTAAACTTTAATTTAAATTACCATGTTTTCCTAAACAGTATTTTTAAGGAGTTTTTCTCCAATATGCTTTGCAGTATATCTTGCCCCAGGTACTTATTACATGTTAATAGAAACTTTTTCCATGTGCTCAGTGCTTTGCCTCTCCAAAAACTGAGACTTATATTCTGCTCATTGAAACTTGTTAATCTGTTATTTTGGTTTATCAGTAAAATGCCAGTTGAAGCTCAGCATTTTGCCATATGTTAGTTGCGTCAGATCTCTGCTCCTATTATAATGGGGGGGCTTTATACCCAACTTGTTACAAGGAGAAGAAATTTCTTAGAAAGCCAATTACAAAAGAATCCATTACTAAGTAGAAACAGACACATTAAATGTCACTCTATGGTGACCAATAAATATTTTTTGCATGACATTTGAGTTGCAGAAATAGGTTTTTCTACATCAAATCAAGACTGGCTGAGCCTATACTTACCGGGGTTGGCTGGAAGTCAATTCTGAGTCATTGTAGAGAGCTCCTTTCTCTCTCTTTCAAAAAAAGAAAAAGAACGTTAAGAATCTTGGGGTAAGTCATCAGGACTTTAGCCCACTGCAGTTACCTTGGAATTGCTCACTTTCCAAAATACATTGTTTATTTGAAGCACATTTTGTGTCCTTGGCATCTATTTCCTCTCTGCCAGAATCTCCACAGCTCTTAATTTTTTTTTCTCTGTAGTTTAGTTTCCTATTTTGAAGCAATACACCATTTTGGGAGCAATCAGTTTCTCAGGGACCTTGTGGCAGGACATAGGTGTCCATCCATCTGAAACCTACTATCCCCTGGGTCTCAAAAAATAGAATCATCTAGGACTTCCCTTTTTCTTCAAACACTTATCTTCCCCTTGTTGGACAACCTATCTGCTACTGTGAAGCCAGGTTTTAAAAAAACAAAACACAGAGGCCTATTAATCCTCTCCTAGACAAATAAAGCTCAAGCATTTTCAGCTACTTCCTTAGTGTTCGTTTTTCCAATAGACTGCAAGTTCTTCAAGGGCAGGGCCATAAGTACCTTAATTAGCTACATACAATGGGTTATATAAAATTATCTGATGAATGAATATATATGTGATGAATGACTAATAAGTGAATTAATAAATTAATAAGTATATAACCTCTACTTAGCTTATTTGGTTGTTTGCATTTATTTGATAAATTTTATTGCCAATGGCTGGATGTTGTGACCCAGAGTGGAAGATGAGGTGGCTGTAAAGTAGATTAAATTAGTTGGTCAGGTCTCATTTAATCCTTTCTTATATTTTTATTTATTTTATTTATTTTGTTTGTTTTTAAAAAATTTTTTTATTGATTTTATTTATCTGCCAGAGAGAGAGCACAAGCAAGGGGAGCGGCAGGCAGAGGGAGAAGCAGACTTCCAACTGAGCGAGGAGCCCGATGCGGGACTCGATCCCAGGACACTGGGATCAGGACCTGAGCCAAAGGCGGGCGCTTAATGGACTGAGCCACTCAGGCGTCCCTAATCCTTTTTTATATTTTTAAACAAGATTTTTTAAATAAAACTTATGCATCAGCATTTTAATCACATTACAGCTTTATTTTATTATTTTTTAGTTTTAAATTTACTATGAATTTATTCTTAAGTGTTCAAGTTTAGTAACTTAGACCCGTGTTTTGAGACTAATTTGTAGCTGATTGTGAAACAATCTAAAACCTTATGTATTGAAAACCTAAATAATTTGCTGGTTCTTAACTGCTGAAAATTTTACTAATTCTGTATTTTTGTTCCTAAAAAGATTCCTGTCTTTTTTCTTAGGAGAAGAAAAATATAAAAATTAGGATGTCAACTTTCTACATTTCCATATCAGCCTTAGATGATAAGTAAATATGAATGAGACTCCCAGTATGAATATGACTGTAAAAGCTGACACATTCTCTCCTTTCATAGAAATCTCTAAATAGAAGAAGGTAAAAACTTGAACTCCATTTTCAGCAAAACTAGAAAATGTGTCTATACTATTTGTAAGGGCTGGTAAAAGCAAGTAAGTTTATATAAACCCCAACTGGTAAGAAATGTTAAGTGGAGGAAAGCAGAGACGAATAGGGGACAGTATTAAAATTCAATATATTTCTGAAGCTGTGCATCACACCCTGAGGAAGCAAAATGGATGAAAACTGAGGCAAATGGGTAATGTCAAGAAACTCCTTGACTTAGTTTTGGAGAAACGGAAGAATCAGAGGTATCAAAAAGAAAAAATCATTCACACAACAGTATTTGCAAGGAAGTATCTTTGTGGCATCTAAGAAGAAATATTTTAAATTAAGGAAAACAATTAACTTGTAATACTACCCTGATCGCTCCCTACAAGAGAAATATTTTTAGATCGCTGGTTTTAAGACACTAAAATATGCTTTAACTAGAAATCAAAAACAAAGCAGTGCAGTGCCTAGAAATACATGCAATAAGACAAAGATAAGGAATTAGGAGAAAAATTTATTATCAAATGAAGAACACTAACTAGAACAATAATACCATTAAATAGATGAAAACAGAGAAAAATAAATGTATTAAAATAATTATGTGGAATCTTATAGGAAGAAAATCCTTAAGACAAAAATAGAAAAACTTAGGGAAGGGACACCTGGCTGGCTCAGTGGTTAAGTGTCTGCCTTCGGCTCAGGTCATGATCCCAGAGTCCTGGGATCGAGCCCCGCATTGGGCTCCCTGCTCTGCAGGGAGCCTGCTTCTCCCTCTCCCTCTGCCTGCCGCTCTGCTTACCTGTGCTCTCTCTCTGTCAAATAAATAAATAAAATCTTAAAAAAAAAAAGAAAAACTCAGGGAACTAATAATGAGATATGAGAAGGTGATGAAACATATCAAGTAGAACTCTAAGATTTTTTTTAAATCACAGATTATAAATACAAAAATAGGATAAATATAAAGGTGAAGAGACACTTCAGAAAAAAAAATAAAGGATACAGAAATCACAATTAAGAAAAATAAGGACAACTGAAATAAATTTTTGTAAAAAGCAGTTCACCAATTAATTAGAGAAAAAAGTAGATATTCAAAGCAGGCAAGATGTTCCAGCATATGCATATTTGTAATCCTCAAAAAGAAAACAAAATAATTTTGCAGAACAAATATTTAATTATTTAAATATGAAAAACATTCTAAAAATAAAAGAATGAGTTTATATATAAAATTTGATCCATTATTGTCAACATTAAATTTATATGCCATAAAATTTAATCCATTATTGTCAACATTAAGAAAAATATTGATAAAGTACTAGATTTCAGAACTAAACAAATTACTCTCTCTAGACAGGCTAAAAATAATGTAAATAAGAAAATAAAATGATGATGGCCTTCAATTTGCCTAGCAAAATCCAATGTCTGAAAACAATGAATAAACATCTTAAAGATATTCAAAGAAAGCAAATGTGAAACATTTTAATTCAGAAAAATGCCTTTTAGGTATCAAAACTGAAGACAAATTTGAACATATAGAATATCAGGGAATGTTATTTCCATGAACTTTACTTGAAGAAAAAGAGAAAAAACTTCAGCCAATAAAGAATAACTGAGAAATCATAGTAAAACCCTGGTAGTGAGCTTTGAATATAATTAGTAATAGACCATCAACTGGGGAGATGAGTCACAGAAAACAATGTAAGTAACTTATAACAATGTAGTGTGACACAAATAACAAAAATCATACATAGAAAAGGAATAAAAGCTTGGACAAATAATATTACAAAGTATAGTATAGTTCAATATAGTATATTACATTACAAAGGTAAAATTTGAAATATATTACTTTTGTCTAAATTCTGGTGGGGATAAAAAAGGACAGGAATGAAGGACTGTAATTAATTATATAATTACACCCATAGAGACCATTTGGTAACAAAAATTGAAACAGAGAAATAAAACATAAACTATTTTGTTACAAATGTAAAAATCAGTATTATCAAAAAATATGAAAGGTCAGAACTCATCTAATAAAAGAAAAAAAGTATTTATAACAATCTGGAAAATATTCATACAAAAAGAAAAGAAAAGGATGAATCAAAGGATGAATCTTTGGGACATTTTTAACTTGCTCTATTCCGACCATCTTCTCCCCCAAACTCCAAGGAAGAATTCCAAAGGCTGCAATCATGTTGAAAATTAGCAGCCTAACAGTCACTAAATGAGTTAAAATAGAATTAGAGTTGTTACAAAGCCGCATTCTCAGAGGACTGCCATAATTTGTCCTGCCAGGAAATTCTGTAGAAAGCCCTATTCTCAAAGCTTGTCTTTATTAGATTTGATCCAAGTCTGTTCAGAGAGATCAGTTTTTTCCCTAGGGGTATTAGTCAAAAAGTCTACAGTAAGGGATTTAAAAAACTCCAATATATTCCTGGAAATCTAGAAGGCCACACAAGTGCATAGGTCTTCGCTGGTGACCAGGGAAATTGTGAAGCTCTGTGAAAACAGGAAGTGAAGGGTAAGGCAGAGTTGTGTATTACCTGGCTGGGTGGTGAAGATCTGTCTCATCATATACACAGAACCATTTGGCAAAAGCTGGGAGACTGGTGCAGGGGATTCAAGGAAAACACTGTTGAGTCACTAACATCCTAAACAAGCTGGCTGGGAATATTATTAGTAACACATGATAAAGAATCCCCACTTTACAGGATTAGTTCAGGAAAGTTACCAAATAAATGAACAGCAACAATAACAATATCAACTATAAACAGATATAAATCCTGGGAAGGTGAAAAATCTGATTTTCAGAGTTGCCACATTACATTATTTACAATGTCCGCTTTTTACCAAAAAGTTACACAATATTGAAATAAACAGTATGACAGACATAGGAAACAAAGAAACAGTTAATAGATACTGTCCCTGAAACTAGAGACAAATACCTGTCAACCAAATATCAACCAATAATCCTATATTCAGCAAAACTATCCTTCAAAATGAAATATAAATTAAGACATTCTCAGATCAACAGAAACGGAAAATTCATCTCTGCCTGACCTTATTTACAAGAAATACTAAAGGGAGTTTTCATTTTCATTTTTGAAATGAAAAGACACTAGAAAATAGCATGAGCCCAAATGAAAAAATAAAGAATATTAGTAAAGATAACTACAAAGGGTAAATATGAAAGGCAGTATTAATGTATATTTTGTTTATAAAGGTATTTTCTCCTATCTTATTTAAAAGATAACTTCATAAAGCAATAACTATATATATATGCACATATATATCTATGATGATGGACACAGTGTCTGAAGCAATGTATATGCAATGTAAAAAGATGTAATTTGTGTGACAACAACAGAACAAAGAAGCAGGAGGGAGTGGAGTTACACAGGGACAATGTTCTCATACTCTACTGAAATCAGATTGTGATTACTCTAAGCTACATTGTTATAAGTTAAGATGTTAATTATAATTTCCAAGTCAATCACTAAGAAAATAAATCTTGAAATATAGGAGAAGAAATAAAAAAGTGAATTAAAGTGGTAAATTATCTATTTATTATCTAATAGTTATTTAACACAAAAGGTGACAGTAATAGAAGAATAGAGGAACAAAAAAGATACAACAAATACAGAAAACAAATAGCAAAATCACAGACATAAATACTAAATTATCAATAATTACATTAAGTATAAAAGGGAATAAGCATTCCATTCAAAAGGTAGAAACTGATATAAAAGTTAGAAAATAATATGATCCAAATATAGGCTGTCTAAAAGAGATGCAACTTTAAATTCAAAAACACAAATAGGGTGAAATAAATTTTAGAAAATGATATACCTTCTTGACATACAGATGGCTAAAAGACACATGAAAAGATGCTCAATATCACTAATCATTAGGGAAATACAAATCAAAATTTTAATGATATATCACCTCACACCAATCAGAATGACTAAAATTAACAATACAGGAAACAACAAGTGTTGGCAAGGATGCAGAGAAAGGGAAACCCTCTTGACCTGTTGGTGGGAATGCAAACTGGTGCAGTCACTCTGGAAAACAGTATGGAGATTCCTCAAAAAGTTAAAAATACAACTACCCTACGATCTAGCAATAGCACTACTGGGTATTTACCCAAAGAATACAAAAACACTAATTCAAAGGGATACATGCCCTCTGATGTTTATAGCAGCATTACCAACAATAACCAAGATTTGGAAGCAGCCCAAATGTCCATCAACTGATGAATGCATAAAGAAGAGGTGGTATGTTTGTGTGTGTGTGTGACACACACACACACAAACATCTATATATTTATATATATACATATACATATTTATAATATACATATATATATAATGAAATATTACTCAGCCATAAAAAAGAATGAAATCTTACCATTTGCAAGATGGAGGACATGGATGGAGCTAGAGTGTAATATGCTAAGCAAAATAAGTCAGTCAGAGAAAAACAAATACCATATGATTTCACTCATATGTGGAATTTAAGAAATAAAATAGATGAACATAGTGGGGAAAAAAAGAGTGGTAAAACATAAAACAGACTCTTAACTGTAGAGAACAAACTGAGGGTTGCTAGAGGGGAGGTGGGCAGGGGATGGTTTAGAGGGGTAATGGGTATTAAGGAGGGCATTGGTTGTGGTGAGCACTGGGTGTTAAATGTAAGTGATGAATCACTGAATTCTACTCCTGAAACTAACATTACACTGTATGTTAATGAAATGGAATTTAAATAAAAACTTGAATAAAAAAAATTAAAAAAAAGAAATACCTTATTAACATGATTAAATATATCTATTTCTATCCAAACATTGTCATCATGCCTAATGGGGACCAGTAGATACATTTTCAACAAAGTCAGGTATAAGAACATGATACACTCCCATTTACTTAATATTATATTTGAAAGCTAGTCACTGAGACTAAACAAGTTAAAAAAATAAATACCATAAGAAAAATAAATAAATACCATAACATTGGAAAGGAAAAGATATCTATCACTGTTTTCAAATAATATGACTGTATATGTAGAAAATCCAAACATAATAAACAATAACATAACAAAACAGCAAAACAAAAACAATGAAAAAAACATTGGTATAAATTTAATGTGAATAGATTCCATATGCACAACTAATGCAAATTAGAAGATATAATGAAATAGAAGATCCTATTTGTAAATGATATGCAATGTATAATATCTAAAGCATGAATTTAACAAGAAAAAAAATTTGTAATGAAAACTTAAAAACTCCTTGGAATTCACAAAAGACTTAGAAAATGGCAACTATAATCCTGGTTAGAATATTCAATATTGGGGTGCCTGGGTGGATCAGATGGTTAAGCATCTGTCTTTTGCTCAGGTCATGATCTCCAGGTCCTGGGATCCAGCCCCACATCTGGCTCCCTGCTCAGTGGGGAGTCTGTTTCTCCTTCTCCCTCTGCCTCTCCCACTGCTCATCTCTCTCTATCTCAAATAAATAAATAAAATCTTAAAAAAAAGAATATTCAATATCATACTAACAGAAATATTCCCTTCCCAATTTATGTTATAAATTTAATATGATCCCAATAAACATATTAATATATGTTTTTCCTTGAACTAGACAAAGTAATTCTAAAGTTAAATAGAAAACTAAAAATTTAGAAAACAGATTTAAAGGAGTAAGAGAAAATAATAAAGACTAGATATACCACTTACTAGAACATATTATAAAATCTCCATTATTAAAACAATGCTAAATTAGAATATGATTAAGCCAACAAACCAACAGAACAGAGGACAAAATTCAGAAGTAATCTCTATGCAAACAGGACTTTATGATAAAAGCAATCTTTAAAAATAAGAAAAATATTGCCCCTTCAATAACATTGAATAAAAATTGTTAAGACAACTGAAAAACAATCTGTGAGAAAGTAGTTAGATAGATCCATACTTCATACAAGGATGAATTCCAAGGGGACCAGAGATTTTTATGTTTAAAGAAAAAGGCAGGGGGGTGGGGGAAGAAATCATAGATAAATAAGAATAAACCAAGGAGAATATTTTATAACTTTGGAATAGAGAAGCTAATTCTAACTAAAATCCAGCAATCAGAAAAGACAATTTTGATAAAATTAACTATATTAAGAAATAGTTCTTGCATCACAAAATAACAGACGACAGTGAGAAACTTTTAAAAAGACAAAAACAAATGACAAAGTGAGACAAAAATGCATGCCACTCGTGACAAAAGGCTTATTTCCCTGATATACACAGACATGCTACAAATTCATAAAAAATAAAATTTTAAAACCATCAATAACAATAATCCATGGAATGTGAACACAGCACTCAGAATGATCATTTTAAGCATAAATCATGTTACCTTTCTGGTCAATCATCTCCAGTAGCATAAAAACCAAAGTCCTTAAAATGACCTATAGGGCTTTGTATAATTAGAACTGTTCCCTCTGTGCCCTCATCTAATACTTTTGCTTCACTCATTTTTTTTCCTAGACACACCATTCTTTGCAGCTCCTTTAGCACCAAGTGTACTCTACATCAGGTGTTTTGTATTTGCTGTTTCTCTTTTCTGAATATCCACGTGACTTACCACCTCACTTCCTTCTTTCTTCTATGCTTCCAGATTACATTTTATAATTGCAAACCAACTTCATCCTATTAGCTGCACATCTCCCCTTATTTTTCCCTATTGCAGTAATCCCTGTCTCAAATACTTGCATTTTTAAAATCTTTTTCTTATTTTCCTACACCCACTAGAATGGTAATTTTAAATAAGGAAAAGTTTTATTACTTTGTTCATTTCCAATTTCTCTAGCACCTAGAATAATGGCTGCTACATAATAGGTGTTCAAAATTATTCGTTTGAATATAGAAAAGAATGAACAGATAATTCATACAAAAAGACATACATACAAGTCAGGAAAAGATATTTAATTTCATTCATATTAATTAATGAAAATGCAAATTAAAACTCCATTGTAATACAACTTTTAATCTACCTGACTGACATAAAAAGATCAACAATGTTTTAAAGACTATGGTTTTGGTAGGCATTTACATTGGTATATTCCCTATGAAGGGCAATTTGGAAATATTTATCTACATGACACTGAATAGGCTCAGTGTCTAAAATAATAAAGATTATTAATCCTTTATGCTACATAATTATCTCAGGAAACGGCAGGTCACTCTAGATGTCACACAAGGGATGAAATGCATGCTCACTTAGTACTCAGAGGAACAACAGTAATATTGATGAGCAACCCTAGTCACTATCATACTATCGATGTTACATACATATATACTCTTTGAGCAATTTCATATAAAAATTCATCATACAAATATATCAGCAGGTATGTAAGAAGATAAAATGTTTAAAAAGTTATACATTGCAGCAATGTTGTTGTTGCTTTTAAGATTTATTTTATTTGAGAGAGAGAGCACATATGTGAGTGGGGGGTGGGGCAGGAGAAGAGAAGTAGACTCCCCGCTGATCATGGAGCCCCACTTGGGGCTCAGTCCCACAACCCTGAGATCATGACCTAAGCCGAAATCAATCGTAGGACACTTAACTGACTGAGTCATCCAGGCACCCATGTTGTTTTTTAACATACATCAATGGTGATTAAATACATTATGACATATCCATATAGTGGAATAACACATATCTGGAAAACAAAACAAAACAAAAATTGAAGCTCTTTATCCTTAGTTGGGAAATTTCTTCAACATCTTTTGTAGAACAAAACAACCAAAATGCAGAACATGTATATGATATGCTACAATTTTTGTAAAAATGGGGGAAAACAGTATATATCTATGTTGGCTTCCATATGTAAATAAAATTATCTAGAAGATAAATAAGAAATTACTAAAAGTTTATTGCAATGAAGGGGAACAGAGACAGAAAGAGGACTCTTCACTAAATACCTACTGATATCTTTTTTATGTGAGTCACATGAATACATTATCTGCCAATAAATTAAAAAAAAAAAAAAACACCTAAGTTCTAGAAGCTTAGCCATAGTCTCACCATCCTGGTTCTCAGTGAGGTAAAATCATTTGTACCCTTCTATCTTTTCATTAGTTTATAAGCTTACTGATTATAGGGGTCATGTCCTATTATCCATCTCAATATTAATGCAATACAATGCCTGGCATAAAATAAGTTTCATATATAAAGTGTTTATTTAAATTTATTGAATTGAATGGAACTGGTTTTCTTCATAAATAGACTTTTCCTAATGCTCTCTGTCCTCATTTTCTCCTACTGCTCTCTCAAAGTAACTCAAAATTTCTCCAAACATGTTACCTCTGAAACTACCATTCCTCCTTTGAACTCAAATATGTGATATGAATAGATCTATAGGTTGCATTATTTTATTCCCTTGATTTACATATATAGATATAAGCCCTCTGTCCTCCCTCTTCTAGTCGTCTAAAATATTATGTATTATAGACTTACGGTTATATTAACGCTTTAGAAAATGTTTAAGAGTGAGCATTTTATTTCTCTTACAACATTTAAATATATAAACATTACAAAACACCACAAAAAATGACCCTAGGAATTCTAATGCAATTGTTCTCTACTTATGGAAATTAGGCTCATATCAAGCTGTTCCTGTATCAGGACTATGCATATACTCTCTTCTTTGTTTGGTCATATTATAAATTCTCAATACATCAAACAAAACCATATTAAACATAAATATATAAAGCATATCATAAAACCAATTTTAAATGAGTTTTATTTATAAAACTTTAGGGATTTATAGAACCACTTATTTCTTTTAATGATTTGGAAGAACTAAGATTTCACTATACTCAAGATAAAAATAAGGGGCAAACCAATCAGATAAGGACAAAATTAGAGGTCTTCTTGAGTTTGTTTCCCAGATTCATGCTGTATAATTCAAACAGATTTAAGAGTCATTTGAACTCAAGTCAAGATGAAAAGTAAAATTTATCAAGTACTGGCCTTCTTACTCTAAGTGCAAAGACCTATCAATGTCTGTCTCTTGGCTACCCTCTTTGTAATAAATGTAGGCTTGATGTATAATGAAAACCAGCTGAGGAGTTTAAGGTACAGATGCCTTCTTTTCTTCTTATTCCAACTAAGATTCGTCTTACTCTTCATAATCTCTCACAGCTGCCAAAAATCCATTTTATCTTTGCATGAGGTGAGGTTTCCATTAACAACTATTAGAGTAGCAGAGGTCAGACGTCCAGTGTCAGATGTGCTACTAAAGAGAAGTACTGCGCAAAAAAAGTGTCTACCAAGAGGGGATAAAAATCATTTCAGAATCTTTGGAACTTTTAAAAGTGCTTTGTTCTTTCTTATTTCCCTTGCCTTTATTGTTGACAAGGTAAGTTTGGAAGAAAAAAGGGAGAATTTATGTGAGAACTCATCAATTATGGTGATTGAAGAGAGATTAATTGAGTTAGAGCTTGCTTCACAAAATGTTGCCAATCAGATTGCTGATATCTTCACGTTACAAGCTGTAATGATGCTCTCTCTGGATGTAAATAGTGTTGTAATTTCAACACCTGGTTATGTTGGAAGATGCTCTGGTTCAATTCATAACACAGACATCAAAGAAGGCAATAACAACCCTCATTTCTATTGAATAAAAAGCTAAACTCTGTGTGGAAAAATGTAATTCTTAGTATATATACCTATATTAAACTACTGTCCATAAGAGTACAAATACATGTGTACAGATTCTTATTTCATCCACTCATTTATTCTTCCATTCATCTGGTATATTCCATTCCATATATTCATTAATGTTTATTGAATGGTTACTATGTATCAGACTTAACCAAATTAGAATTTCTGGAGAGAGGTCCAAGATTAAATTCTAGAATTAAATTCCAGTTGGTTGTGATTCATGGGCACATTTTATTTTAGTTTTATAAAAGATTTATTTATTTAAGACAGAGGCAGAGAAGGATGGGGGGTGGAGGGGCAGAGGGAAAGAGAGTCTTAAGCAGACTCAGCTGAGCCTGGAGCCCAAGGAGGGACTCAGTCACATGACCATGAGATCAGGGCCTGAGCCAAAACCAAGAGTTGGATGCTTAACTGACTGCGCCACCCAAGAGTCCCCACGGACAGATTTTAAAAGCAATAATCTTGAAAGCATGGTTTAAGCTTTTAACCAGAGCAAGTTAAACATAATGCATTTTATTTTAGGACTGAAGAAATGGAACTAGGAATCTGTAGGCTCTAAAATTGGCAGTGAGGCCCCAAAAATACCCACTATAGGTTCTGCCTGGATGTCTTCTCAAAGATACTTCACATCTGTATCAATTACAATATATTCATAAGTGAACTCTTCATTTTATTTTGCTGAAACTTACTTTTTCATCTATATTTACTATCATGGTAAAGTAGCAAATAATCAATTGTGAATCACTGATTATTGGGGGACTGATTTTTATAGATGAAGAAGAAGAAACATTCCACAGGAATCTCATTAATTACCCTAATAATCACTCTAGAACCTAAAGAATCTAAGCTAGAATTTTGTAGGTTTACTATAGTCTACTTCCAATGCCACTTACTTTTTTACCTTCTGTAAATTCACAAAAATTTCAGATATGTTAAAAGAATCCCTTCTTTACTACATATAAGTCAAGATAAATATATGGGCTCAGTCTGCCATCTTGAAACAGAAGTTTGTATAATCATGTTCTGTTTTCCAACCATTCAAATACAACCAAAAGTATAATCTAATATAACTTAAGTTAAAAATTCAACATGTGCAGTCTTCCTTATTTTATGGTTTTATGGAAAATCTGTGTTGTAGAAAAGTTTCTTTATGACAAATCATTTTTTTTTAATTGCCATTTTGGTATAAAGTTCACCATCTTAGCATGGGGGAATATCGTAAGAAACTGAAAGTGAAATATTTTGTATAGGATAAATATACTGGCTATCTTTATTCTTGCATACATGGAATAAGGATGACTATTAAAATCATTAAAATGCTGTGTAATATTTCATGATAATATTCCATGTTTTAACCATCTTTCTGATCAACATTCAATCGTTGTTTGCCTTTCTCCAGGCCAAATGGGTATTTCTTCCAAAATGAACTCCGTGTTTTCCTGAATGTGAATGCAACTTTGCAATAAGCCATAATGATTGGTACCCTTACTACAATATGAGCAAAGAAAGTGTCCATCAAGAGGGGATAAAATCAGTTCTTACTGATCTTACTAAACAGTAGGTGTCCCACTATATGGTGGGGTATAGATTGAAAGTATGTAAGTGTTGGAGGTAGACAACCCTGGATCATCTTTTGGCTACTGGTATCAAAATCAACATCTTACTTAATTTTTCTGAACTCATTCAGTATATAAATGAAAAATCATTAGTACTTCAAAGGTGGTTATTTTTGTTGCAATGATTATTAGTTTTCTTATTTCCTACAAAATAATATACCCTCAATTGACAATTATCTAAATTAATATATTTGTGTTCTATAAAATTAATTTAATGTTTATATTTAATATTATATATATGACAGATTGAGTTATAAAGCAAATTTACTTTAAGCAATTATTACTATACATGAAATATTGTTTCCTGATTTGCCTTGATTAATTAATAATATGGAAATACATATGGGTGATATTTATTACATATTTAAAATACAAATGAAATGACACAATTTCTTAGGGTTTGGAAAATTATATTTCCTTAGTCATATTACTTTTGATTGCTTTGTGATACTTCATCTTAAACTCATATTTTAGTGAGGTGAGATTATGCAGGATAGCTCAAAGTGAATATTATATGAAAAGCTTGGATTAAGATCATGTTTCCTCAAATATTTATTTGAAACTTCTGTGAAATCTTAATGTATCACACATTTATCAGGTGACTAAGTTTAGTTCTCAACACTTCATACTCTGCCATTTCATCTATATTATTAACTTTTGTTTGTTTTATTTAACATTCAAATAATTGGACTGAATTTAGAGAAAAGAGAAGGTTATCAAAATATTCGAACAGTTCAATCTGTGATTCAAACAGTCAAAGAAAAAAATTTTAAACCCCAAATTAAATGTATTAATTTCATTACTTTGAATAATTTAATAGCATCAATAACAATTAAGATAATTATTGCTGTAAGTAACATAAAATCACATTTCATCCAGAGTGAACAATAAGGACAATTTACCATCTCACATACCAAGAATTCTCAGCATTGGGTGACCCAGAGCGGCTAAGTCAGCAACTTGATATCATCATTAAAAATGCAGTTTTTTTTAATCTATTCACTCTGCCATTCCAAATGTGTGGCTTTGGCCTCAGGCTGGTGTACCTCATCTCAGGGTGACTGTCACCATTCCAGCAGTAACATGAAAGAGGCAAAACCCTCTACCTTATGTAAAAGGACTCCTTCTTCCTGATTAAGAGCATACACTCTTTCTCAGAAACTCCCCAAGAGACATTTTCTCCTATTACCTTGACCTCTAAAGAAATCACTGACATAGAACCTGGAACTGCACAATTGGCTTAGACTGATAGGAATTCAAGTCTAAGTCATGTGGGAGAGGTTGACACCTAAATAAAATGGAAGTGAGCCAAACATGGGTGACGTGGTGAATGGCTCCTGGATAGGCCATAACCAATCCTTACAACCAAGTAAGTTAAATTTCTCCCACACTGCCCTAAATAATAATATAATCTAATTTTTATATAATTTTTAATCATATAATCTAAATTTTAATCTGACACCTCTGATGCTTGACTATTACCTAAAATATTCTAAGAAGTGATCATCGAGGATCTATTGACATCTCCTACATGAAACAGCTTGGATGGCCTGCTTTTCTCTAAATCTAGAAAATGAAGGACTGGGATATTCAATTCCAACAACAGGGCAAAGTTATGTCCCAAATGAAGGGTTCAGGGCAAACAAAAACAGGTAACCACCTTCATCCCTTTATTTGCTCACGTATTCTTTCGTTAATACGTAAGAAGCTTCCCATTTACTATGTGCAGATAATGGATGAAGTGCTAGAGGTAAAAAATAAAACAAAAAAAGTCTGAATAAGACAATACTCTGAAAACCACAACAGCCGAGTAAAAATCAAACAAATTATTATACACTGTGATGAGTGTTATGGAAGACGTATGAAAAATGTGCTATAGAGACATATAGGAAAAGCATATAACTTAGAGTAAGCTTCAGAAGTCAAATAGAGCTTTGAAAAGTTGCTGTCTGTGAAGAACAAGGGAGTCTTAAAGCATTAGTTGGCTAAGTGAAATGGCTAGAGAGACAGTGTTCTGGGTAAATTTGCTGTCTGTGAAGAACAAGGGAGTCTTAAAGCATTAGTTGGCTAAGTGAAATGGCTAGAGAGACAGTGTTCTGGGCAAATTAACCCTGGATGTAAAAGTGTACGTGCACATGTGTGTGTGTGTGTATGTGTGTGTGTGTGTGTGGAAGGAGACAGAGACTGATTTGAAGATTGAAGAGCACAGGACCCTAGATAGCAAAAAGTAGTAAGAAACATGAAGTGGGGAAGTTGGGGCCAAATCACAAAGGGCCTTTTCTATCAGATCAAAGAGTTTGAAATAGAGCCTTGAAGGCATCAGAAAGTCATTAAAGGATTTTGAGTAGGATAATGACACAGTTATATTTGCAATTTAAGGTTCATGCTGTCTCAAATGTAGAAGTTAAATGTGGCTAGGAATAGATTAAAGACAGAGAGAATGATTAAGAGGCTGTTTTGAGTAGCATGGATGAGAAATTAGAATGTCTGAAGCTAGGTAGTGGCAGACAGTGAGGTTAAAAAGGAAGGGAAAATTTTGAGAGATATTTAAAGGTAATATTGCTGGGAGTTGGTGACTGAAGATTTTGTGTCGAAGTAATTCAAAATGAGGAATCAAGGGGGCTTGCTAAATTTCTGACTTGAGAAAATTCCTCAGGGGTGCTGTCATTCATGAGATTAGGATATTCAAGAGGAAGAGGTTTGGTAAATCAAAGATCTGCCATGCACTCAGCACCACAATGTACCAAGCAGATTTACTTGCTTGACGGAACGCTTCCTCTCTATTTTCAATTTGGAATAAAATCATTTCTTTACATATCATCCGATATATACCATGCTAGTGAAAGCATTGCTGAAATCCTCCCACCACATCTTCAGTGTGACTCTTGTCTCTATCCCTGATATGACATACCACACAGCTTATGGCACATGCTTATCTGGACAACCAGTCTATGAGCTGCTTCTAGACATAATGCTCTCATATTCGTGTTTGAAACTCCCCAATGCCTAGCCCCCTCAAATACTTGCATATAATAAGCACTCAATAAATGGCTTTTGAATTAAGCCAAAAAATAATATTCTTCATTGAATTCCTTTAAAATGAAAACAATAGATATTTTTTGGTCCTCGTGTTGAGTTGAAGGTAAGGTCATTTCTTGCCAGCAGGCTATGACTGACTTTAATTAAACATTTTATACCATTCATCTGCTGCTGGGTAACATGCCTTTTAAAACACAGGAAACATTAATCTGCAGATGAATAGTATAAAATCTTTTTACAATATTTTCCTCAGTTACAACGAGATTATATACTAACCACAATATTTCTGCTCCGTTCTAGAATCATAGAAGAATGCATACTATCAATAGACACCTACAGTGAGGGTAATAATGTGCATATGGTGTGTTATAACATCCTTATGCTAGTTTCAAAAACTAAGAGAATAAAAAAATAAAAAGTGGAGAATGTTATGACTTAAACAATACAAGCATGTGCATTAAGTCAGGTCTTTAAAGGACAGATTTCACATGTGGGAAACATAAGTGAGCGCATTATGTGTTTCACTGTGTGGTAACCCCTTATCCTCCTTCATTTGGTTGACCTGTATCATTGCACTGTGGGTGTCCAATATTGTTCTCTAGGTGGGAGTGACAGGAAGAAGGTACGGCAGGCAATGTGTTAACCAGACAGCAACCTGTATCAGAGCAGAGGAAACAAGGATGGTGCAGCTCTTACCATGACCTGGAGTGTAAGTATGCATTGCTCAGGTTGATAAAATTGCACAGCAATGTGCAAGAAATAACAGGTTAAAGGTATTAAAAAATTAAAGGCAGAAGTGCTAAACAAGAAAACAAGCTTGAAATGGTTTTAGAGCTGGAGAATGACCAATTGTCTTCAGTTGATTTTCAATCTTTCCTTTGGCAGACAGGAGAGTGGTATGGATATCTTGGGGGTCAAATGTACTCTCTACTCTCACCTTTCTGTTGATGCTCATCTGGGAACAACTTTCCTGTTCTCTATTTTAGTAGGTAAGTTGTTATGTTTGTTTTGTATGATCTAGCTCTGACTTAAGGTTTTGGCTATAATTTCAAGCTTGATGATGCAGAGGTTTCCACATTTAAAGTACTGATGATCACAACTCTCAAGATAACTGAGCCCTCTCTTTTTCTTAAAAGATTCTTCTCTTGTCTTCCAAAATTTGTGAAATTCCTCTTTGTAATCTCCTGGACTCTTTTCTCATTCTACAATATTTGGCCAAGGGATCTTATCCTTGTTCACTCTATACTTTGCTTTGATATTTAGATTTGTATGCGAACTAAATACTTGATCTCTCTACTTACAAATTTCATAGGAACCTCAACCTTAAGTTTTGTTTAACTCAATCTTTTATCTCTCCCCTCCACATCCAGTCGCAATCATAATTTTTCATCTCCCTCATCTAAATCATTTCCAAATTTTTAATACTTAACCTTTAAAACACACCTTGAATTCTTCCATTTCTTCCCATTTGCATTGGGATCAGTCAAATCCAAATCACCATCATTTCTCACCTGGACTATGTAAAAGAGCTTCCGACTGATCTCCAAGCTTCCCCTTTCATGCAAACTTTACCAACCCACCCATTTTTCTCATGGCAACAAAAATGAAATTTTAAAAATGATATATAACATGTTGTCACCCTTCTGTCTAAAATCTTTTAGTTTCTTTACATCTCTACATTTGCAATAATATTAGTTCATTCACCCAGGACCATTCTGCTTGCTCAGTGAATATATATTATATAGGGCTTGTATCAATTCATAGGGTATTCCAAACTTTTTCAGCTTACAAATTTTGAATATGATTTTTGCACATGCCATTTTTCTTCCTTCCTGGAATGTTCTCCCTCCAATCTTTTCTTTGCTTACTTCTCTTCATTCTTCACATTGCCATTAAGACACTATTTCCTCATGGACAGATTCTAGACAGTGATCATGTAAAATTAATGCCACTGTCCACCATTATTTCCTCTCAGAAAACTTTTACTTCACATAAATTGTTGTAATATGACTATTTGTGTATGTATGTATGTATGTATGTGTGTATGTATTGCCAGTCTCTTTTGCTAAGCTTAGGACTCAAAAATGAAGGGGATGTCTTCTTCTATCTCAGAACTTTCAACAGTGCTTTGAACATTGTAGGAGACCAATAATCACTTGTGGAATAATGAGCTAATATTATGACCTTTTATACGTACAAGCATTCTCAATTTCCTTAATCACTTCATGAAACACTGTAAGATTATAAATCGTAGAACATTGTTTAGAAATTGTTGCAAATCATTTTTTGTTTAATTATTTGTATTTTTCTTTATAGGTTGCTGATTGGTAGAAATAAGGTTTTTTTTTTTTCTCTTGTTTAATGTTTAATCTCCATGTGTATTCAGGACAGCATTGCAAATTATACTGTAGGTGTGACCCAGAAAAACATTTTTAGAAGTGTGACATCTATCAGGTTTGTGTTAATTATATAATAATCACTTTAAGACTGGATTACTGAGCAGATAAAAAGACTCAAACAGTTTTTACTCCAGGATCTCCTTTGTCAACAGTACAAACATCAACAACAAAGGAAAGGTATGCATTGAAAAGGCTCCAGAGATCTCAGGTGCAGTGGTCTTCCCACAAATGGGCCAGGTCAAAAAAGATGTTTATTGTCATCTGGCCTTGAACCATCAGCAAAAGACCCTGGTACCAGGAAACCCACATTTTGTTTGTGCTGGAGATCTCTATGGTGAGCTGCTTATGTAGACATGTTTGGTTATTCTGTCTATGCCACCAGCCCTAATTGTTGAACTCCCCCTATCCCTAGGCTCCATAAAAACCAGATACCAATCATAAATTTTACTATTACTACTAAACAATGTTGACAGACTAGAAATCATTTGTTCCATAGTTTCATGGTTTGGCCAAGAGTCAAGCATGCAATCAACCCAGGCCAGCTGATACACATACTTTGCAAGTGAGACTAGAACTTAGAACATGCATAATATTTTATAAAATTCTTTTATACATTGGCACATTTAAATTTCACACTGATAAGGGGAAGGTACTATACTTTCTATTATAATATAGAAGGATGTCAAACTCAGAAAAATTATGACTTACTCTGAATCAAATAGCAAACAGGAGCACTGGAAATCAAACATGTATCTTCAGATGTTAAGTCCAAGTTTGTTTTTTTTTTTTGTTTTCTGTTTTGCTAAAACTGGTATCCACATTATCTACTTTCTTCAGATTTCTCTGAAATGCCTTTAAAATATCTGATAAAATAGCACAGTTGACTATTACCTACATTTACCTTCCCTATTCATTTTCCTTTTTTCTATCCCCAGTACCTTGTGAAAATTTACCCTGTAAATTCTCAAAATTTTATATATTCCCTATTTCTTTCCTCTTTAAATAAAATGTAAATAATTAATTTCAGGCCATCCATCAATTCATGATCTTTACAACTCCTCAAGACTTACTATATTACTTTTTTGTTGTTGTTGTTGTTATTCCCATGAAGAGCAATTTTGGGGAGTGGAAGGAGTATGAAGTTGCCTTATTAAATAATTTCCATCTCAGAGAATTCATTACATATATACCATGTTGTGGGAACAAAGATTATCCAGATTTAGAAAGCTTTGCAAAAAATACTTGCAGTAAGTGAATGTGTATATGTGTTTTCAATTATTTTATTGATTTCTATTACTGTAGTCTTCTGCTACCAAGCAGGCACTTCTTTGCAAATCTTTACACTTAAACAGCTTCTAGTATGGAGATCTTCATAAGTTCTCTCTCTCATTAATTAGCTTCAAGGAATCAATACTGAATCTTTGGATCTAATTTAATTTAATTTAGCCATTATTTATTTTCCCTCCTTAGGGCTTAGCGAAATGGTAGAACAGAAAGCTATTTTGTTTGGCTATTTGCTTTGAATAAAACATTAAATATCACCAACTTAAAGAAACAGTATAGGATTTAGAATTAGAAACCATGGGTTTCAGTCCTTCCTTTTATTTATTCATCCATTTATTCATTCATTCATCCATTCATTCCCTTATATAAAATGTGCAAAAAGAATGATCCACTTGATGGAATTATTTGAAGAAAGAAATTAGGTTGTGCAAGCAGAATTTTTTTTTTTAATTAAATTACACTGCTAACTTTTAGTTGCATTTTTTAGTTACAAATGTTTTTCTTCTTGAACAAAATATAATATCTCCATTTTAAGATGGTAAACATGATAAAATACTCCATTTATCTCCTTCTTTCTGATAACCAATTGAAAAGGTAGTAAAGAAATACAAAAGCCTAATTATATAGAGAATAAGAGAAATGATATCGATAAACGTGAGACTTGCATATATTTCTAGAAAGTATATATCAGATGGAGGGATGGTTAATGGGTGAAATACAGCAGCAGGGAAAAAAAAAGTAGAAAAAGACTATTTTCTCCTTGTCCATAAGACAAAGGAGAAAATAGTCAAATGTGATGTTATCTGCCAAGAGTCTGATAACTCAAAGATGGTGGGGCTGTAATTTGCACATTGAAGGAGAAGTAGAACTGAAAAGGTCTGTAAATGAAAAAGTCTAGCCTAATCATCTTTCTCACCATAATTTCTAATGTCTTCCTACTTATCCAGGAAATATCTTGGCATGTTCTTTTATAAAGAGATTGAATAAATTATCTTGGGATAACAAAGGCAGATTTTGAGGGTGTTAGTACTTCAGAAAAAAAGACTTCTCATTTAGAAATTCCAAAGGCTATTCAACCAGTCCTATCTTCATACATTATTTCCTGGTAGTTTTCTTCTCTTGTTCTTAAAAATGAATAGGAACTGGAGGGTATTATGCTGAGTGAAATAAGTCAATCAGAGAAAGACATGTATCATATGATCTCACTGATATGAGGAATTCTTAATCTCAGGAAACAAACTGAGGGTTGCTGGAGTGGTGGGGCATGGGAAAGATGGGGTGGCTGGGTAATAGACACTGGGGAGGGTATGTGCTATTGTGAGTGCTGTGAATTGTGAGACTGTTGAATCACAGACCTGTACCTCTGAAACAAATAATACATTATATGTTAAAAAAAAGAAGAAGAAGAAGAAGAAGAAGAAGAAGAAGAAGAAGAAGAAAAAGAAGAAAAAGAAGAAGAAGAAGAAGAAGAAGAAGAAGAAGAAGAAGAAGAAGAAGAAGAAGAAGAAGAAGAAGAAGAAGGAGAAGATAGCAGGAAGGGGAAAATGAAGGGGGCGAAATTGGAGGGGGAGACAAACCATGAGAGACTATAGACTCTGAGAAACAAACTGAGGGTTCTAGAGGGGAGGGGGGTGGGGGGATGGGTTAGCCTGGTGATGGGTATTAAAGAGGGCACATACTGAATGGAGCACTGGGTGTTATACGCAAACAATGAATCATGGAACACGACATCAAAAACTAATGATGTAATGTATGGTGATTAACATAACATAATAAAATAATAAAAAAAAATGAATAGGACCCCAGAGATTACCAGGTACTTGGGGGAAAAAAAAGCTGATTACCCATGAGAAAAACAATAGGAAAAAATTTGACACCAGAAGAAATATATAATTCTGGAAAGAGAAGGGAAAAAATGCTCAAGAAGTTACAAAATAGGATTCTTCTTTAAAATTATTGAAGTATAATTACCATACAGTGCTATGTCAGTTTCAGATGTACAATGTAGTGATTCAACAGTTCTGTGCATTACTCAATGATAAGCGTCTCTCAATCCCCTTTATCTATTTCACCCATCTCCTCACCTACTTCCCCTCCGGCAACTACCAGCTTGTTCTCTGTATTTAAGAGTCTGTTTTTCTATTTGTTTCTCTTTTTTCTTTAGTTGTTCTTTTCTTTTCTTTTCTTTTTCTTTCTTTCTTTCTTTTTTTTCTAGTCCAGATACCATTATTTTAAAAGAGAGACATAGAAATTATTTACATGATGAAAGATTTCACAACTTCACTAGAATGGGCAGCTTCACTTGATGCCATTTCAACAATGATTTATTTCAGTCTACATACTTTCTGTGAATGTCACTATCTCTAAATAAGAAATAATTCTTGTCATCTAGAACTACTTTGGTGCCTCCGTATTCTGGGAGAAGAACTTTATCTCCAACTTTCACACTAACTGGTTGACTCTGTCCACCCTTTCTTCAGAGCTTTTCCTTGAGAGTTTTCTAGAAGCATAATGCCTCCTGTGGTTACAGTTTCTGATGTGCCCTTTCTTTATTTCTTTTTCTTTCTTTCTTTCTTTCTTTCTTTTTTAAAAGATTTGTTTATTTATTTATCTATTTATTTATTTATTCATTTGCGAGAGAGAGCAGAGTGTGAGAACACAAGTCAGGACCCTTGGATCATGATCTAAGCCAAAGGAGATGCTTAACTGACTGAGCCACCCAGGCACCCCTCAGCTGTGCCCTTTCAACTGAAACTCAGGCAAAGAGAGGAAGAAACTTTTCTAAATGCCTGTCCTGCATGACTCCAGCTTGCTGAAGTTGGTTCTCTGCTCTCAAGCTGCCACAGCCTGTGGCAAGAAGACCTACAGTCTGATACTCAGGAGCATTTCCTTTTTATTCTTTCTTAGAATTTCCATTTGTTTGCTTTTATGACTCATCTGTTTTTGCATGTCACCCACTTTTTCCATAAGAGTTCTTAGCATTCTTAATATTTTAAATTTCTGATGTGATCATCCTAACATCATTGCTGTATATGAGTCTGGTTCTGATGGTTACGTTGTCACTTCAGACTGTTTTTGTTTTGTTTTGTTTTGTTTTGTTTGTTTGCTTTTTTTTTTTTAACCATGCCTTGTATCTTTTTGTTGAAAGCCAGACATGATGTATTGGGAATAAGGAACTAAGGAAAACATGCCTATAGTATGAGGTTTTGTGTTTATCTGGCTATAGGAGTTAGGCTATGTTTACTGTTTGCTGTAGCTATAAGGTCAGAGGCTAAAATTTCCTCTTGTATTCGTTTTTGTCTCCCTGTTGTCTTTTGCTTTTCCTACAGACTGCTAAAATAGGGCCTGAAGGTTATAGTAATTTATCTGTAATTTCCCGTTATTATATAGGAGGCTTATTGATGTGAAGAACAAGTATGGGGGAAGCACTCTATATTCTAATGATTAGGTTTTAGTGAGCTTGAGTTGAAAATTTTCCTTCCTTCACATCAAAGGCTAGGGCAGGCTGGAATTCTCCTTTCTCCATGTTGGTTAGGCACTGGTTAAACCTTAGTTGGTTAGGCTCCAGTAAAATAGTCTCTCTTGAGTACAGGACTTATAAAAATGAGGACAGAGAAGCAAGATGGCAGAGGAGTAGGAGATCTAAATTTCGTCTGGTCCCAGGAATTCAGCTAGATAGGTATCAAACCATTGTGAACACCTACGAACTCAACAGGAGATCAAAGAAAAGAATAGCAGCAACTCTCTGAACAGAAAAGTGACCACTTTCTGGAAGGTAGGACGTGCGGAGAAGTGAATCCGAGGCGATATTTGGTAAGATAGATGGCGGGGGGAGGGAGACTCCATCAGCTGCTACTGGAAAGTGATAGAGCCACAGAGCACGAAATCGGAACTTTTAAAAGTCTGCTCCACTGAGGGACATCGCTCCAGTGGCTAAGCGGGGGGGGTGGGGGTGGAGGGGGTGGAACCCTCGCTGGGACAGTGGGGTCTCAGGACCCTCGGGGTCACAGAAAGACCAGGGGTGCCTGAGTGTGGCAGAGCTCCCAGGTATCGGAGCAGGGAAACCGGCTGCAGAGATGGAGCTGAGGAGTGGGCTCTCAGCCAAGGAGTGGGTTCTCATTTTAGACCCAAAGACACCTCCAGATTGAAAGTGAGGGGGTGGAAAACCATTCACCATGCTAACGGACATCAAAAGAAAGCTGGGGTGGCAATCCCTATATCAGACAAATTAGATTTTAAACCAGACTATAATAAGAGATGAGGAAGGACATTATATCATACTTAAAGGGTCTATCCAACAAGAAGATCTAACAATTGTAAATATCTATGCCCCTAACATGGGAGCAGCCAATTATATAAGCCAATTAATAACAAAATCAAAGAAACACATCTACAGCAATACAATAATAGTAGGGGACTTTAACACCCCCTCACTGAAATAGACAGATCATCTAAGCAAAAGATCAACAGGGAAATAAAGGCTTTAAGACACATTGGACCAAATGGACTTCACAGATATATTCAGAACATTCCATCCCAAAGCTACAGAATACACATTCTTCTCTAGTGCCCATGGAACATTCTCTAGAATAGATCATATCCTGGGTCACAAATCAGGTCTCAACCTGTATCAAAAGATTGGGATCATTCCCTGCATATTTTCGGACCACTATGCTTTGAAACTAGAACTCAATCACAAGAGGAAAGTTGGATAGAACTCAAATACATGGAAACTAAAGAGCATCCTACTAAAGAATGAATGGGTCAACCAGGAAATTAAAGAAGATATTAAAAAAATTCATGGAAACAAATGAAAATGAAAACACAACTGTTCAAAATCTTTGGGATGTAGCAAAGGAGGTCCTAAGAGGAAAGTATATAGCAATACAACCTTTCTCAAGAAACATGAAAGGTCCCAAATACACAACCTAACCCTACACCTAAGGACCTGGAGAAAGAACAGCAAATAAAGCCTAAACCCAGCAGGAGAAGAGAAATAATAAAGATCAGAGCAGAAATTAATGCAATAGAAACCAAAAGAACAGTAGAACAGATCAACGAAACTAGGAGCTGGCTCTTTGAAAGAATTAATAAGATTGATAAACCCCTGGCCAGACTTATCAAAAAGAAAAGAGAAACAACCCAAATAAATAAAATCATGAATGAAAGAGGAGAGATCACAACCAACACCAAAGAAATGCAAACCATTATAAGAACATATTATGAGCAAATCTATGCCAGCAAATTAGATAACCTGGAAGTAATGGATGCATTCCTAGAGATGTATCAACTACCAAAACTGAACCAGGAAGAAATAGAAAACCTGAACAGACCCATAACCACTAAGGGAATTGAAGCAGTCATCAAAATTCTCCCACCAAACAAGAGCCCAGGGCCAGACGGCTTCCCAGGGGAATTCTACCAAACATTTAAAGAAGAATTAATACCTATTCTTCTGAAATTTTTCCAAAAAATAAAATGGAAGGAAAACTACCAAACTTATTTCATAAGGCCAGCATTACCTTGATCCCAAAATCAGACAAAGACCCCATCAGAAAGGAAAATTACAGACCAATATCCCTGATGTACATGGATGCAAAAATTCTCACCAAAATACTAGCCAATAGGATCCAACAGTACATTAAAAGGATTATTCACCACGACCAAGTGGGGTTTATTCCTGAGCTGCAAGGTGGGTTCAACCTCCACAAATCAATCAATGTGATACAATATATTTAATAAAAGAAAGAACAAGAACCATATGATCCTCTCAATAGATGCAGAAAAAGCATTTGAAAAAGTACAGTATCCTTTCTTGATTAAAACTCTTCAGAGTGTAGGGATAGAGGGTACGTACCTCAATCTCATAAAAGCCATCTATGAAAAACCCACAGTGAATATCATTCTCAATGGGGAAAAACTGAGAGCTTTTCCCCTCAGGTCAGGAACACGGCAGAGATGTCCACTATCACCACTGCTATTCAACGTAGTATTAGAAGTCCTAGCCACAGCAATCAGACAACAAAAAGAAATAAAAGGTATCCGAATCAGCAAAGAAGTCAAACTCTCATTCTTTGCAGATGATATGATACTTTATGCAAAAAACCCAGAAGACTCCACCCCAAAACTGCTAGAACTCATATAGGAATTCAGTAAAGTGGCAGGGTATAAAATCAATGCACAGAAAGCAGTTGCATTTTTATACACCAACAACAAGATAGAAGAAAGAGAAATTAAGGAGTTGATCCCATTTACAATTGCACCCAAAACCATAAGATACCTAGGAATAAATCTAACCAAAGAGGCAAAGAATCTGTATTCAGAAAACTATAAAATACTCATGAAAGAAATTGAGAAAGACACAAAGAAATGGAAAAACGTTCCATGCTCATGGATTGGAAGAACAAATATTGTGAAGATGTCAATCCTACCTAGAGCAATCTACACATTTAATGCAATCCCCATCGAAATACCATCCACTTTTTCAAAGAAATGGAACAAATAATCCTAAAATTTGTATGGAACCAGAAAAGACCCTGAATAGCCAGAGGAATGTTGAAAAGGAAAAGCAAAGCTGGCGGCATCACAATTCCGGACTTCAAGCTCTAATACAAAACTGTAATCATCAAAACAGTATGGTACTGGCACAAAAACAGATGCATAGATCAATGGAACAGAATAGAGAGCCCAGAAATGGACCCTCAACTCTATGGTCAACTAATCTTCGACAAAGCAGGAAAGAATGTCCAATGGAAAAAAAACACAGTCTCTTCAACAAATGCTGTTGGGAAAATTGGACAGCCCCATGCAGAAGAATGAAACTGGACCATTTCCTTACACCACACACAAAAATAGACTTAAAATGGTTGAAAGACCTCAGTGTGAGACAGGAGTCCATCAAAATCCTAAAGGAGAACACAGGCAGCAACCTCTTCGACCTCAGCCGCAGCAACTTCTTCCTAGAAACATCGCCAAAGGCAAGGGAAGCAAGGGCAAAAATGAACTATTGGGACTTCATCAAGATAAAAAGCTTTTGCACAGCAAAGGAAACAGTCAACAAAACCAAAAGACAACCAACAGAATGGGAGAAGATATTTGCAGATGGCATATCAGATAAAGGGCTAGTATCCAAAATCTATAAAGAACTTATCAAACTCAACACCCAAAGAACAAATAAACCAATCAAGAAATGGGCAGAAGACATGAACAGACATTTTTCCAAAGAAGACATCCAAATGCCCAACAGACACATGAAAAAGTGCTCAACATTGCTCAGCATCAGGGAAATCCAAATCAAAACCTCAGTGAGATACCACCTCACACCAGTCAGAATGGCTAAAATTAACAAGTCAGGAAATGACAGATGTTGGCGGGGATGCAGAGAAAGGGGAACCCTCCTACACTGTTGGTGGGAATGTCAGCTGGGGCAGCCACTCTGGAAAACAGTATGGAGTTTCCTCAAAAAGTTGAAAATAGAGTTACCATACGACCCAGCAATTGCACTACTGGGTATTTACCCCAAAGATACAAATGTAGTGATCCGAAGGGGTATGTGCACCCCAACATTTATAGCAGCAATGTCCACAATAGCCAAACTATGGAAAGAGCCAAGATGTCCATCAACAGATGAATGGATAAAGAAGATGTGGTATATATATATAATGGAATATTACACAGCCATCAGGAAAAAAATATCTTGCCATTTGCAAAAACGTGGATGGAACTAGAGGAGATTATGCTAAGCAAAATAAGTCAATCAGAGAAAGACATGTATCATATGATCTCACTGATATGAGGAATTCTTAGACTCAGGAAACAAACTGAGGGTTGCTGGAGTGGTGGGGGGTGGGAGAGATGAGGTGGCTGGGTGATAGACATTGGGGAGTATATGTGCTATGGTGAGCACTGTGAATTTTGTAAGACTCATGAATCACAGATCTGTACTTCTGAAACAAATAATACATTATATTTTTAAAAAAAGAAAAAAAAAGAAGATAGTAGGAAGGTAAAAATGAAGGTGGGCGAATCGGAGGGGGAGACGAACCATGAGAGATTATGGACTCTGAGAAACAAACTGAGGGTTCTAGAGGGGAGGGGGAGTGGGGGGATGTGTTAGCCTGGTAATGGGTATTAAAGAAGGCACGTATTGAGTGGAGCACTGGGTGTTATATGCAAACAATGAATCATGGAACACTACATCAAATACTAATGATGTAATGTATGGTAATTAACATAACATAATAAAATAAAATTTCAAAAAAAATGAGGACAGAGAGCTCTAGCCTTATTTTGAAATAGTTTCTTTTTTTCACTCCCTACTTTAAGAGCAAAGGGATTTTTTCTCAGATCTTCACATGGAGAAACAGATAGGACTCCTAGAAGAAACCCTCAGGAAAGTGTGGAGGTCCCCCAAATTAGGCTCCTCTGAATCTATTCCACAGTAAGCCTCCAGGAATTTGTCAATTACAATGTAATGTGTTGCTGCTGATATTGGCTTTGGCTTTGGTCTTCTGCTCCTGGGTTTTTGCCCCAATAAGCTGTGATTCTCTGTATCTGACTGTCTCTCTAGTTTCTAGGACAGACCTTTACCCTATGAGCTCAATTCTCTGATCTAAGAAGAGTTTTTGATTTTCAGTTTGTTCACATTTTTTCCCATCCAGGTGTGAGGATGGGAACATTGACTTTTAAGTTCTGTCCATGTTGTAGTAAAATCTAAAGCTTCAGGGATTGCATTTTAATTTCAAAATCTCTGCCCACAGCAATTACTCACTAAACTTTACTGTTGCAGACCCTTTGACAAAGCCAAAATAAGGATCTGGAAAATTGGAAAATAAAGCAATGTAAGATCAAGAAAGAAAGAAGCAAAAGATAAATACTTCCTGGCTGATTGAATATTAAACCCTCTGTATATAGTAGTAAATTCATAGAGAGGTCTTAATTTACCTACTTTACTCAAACAATGGTCATTTTTTCCTAGCTTCCATTAGTTTCTTCCTGCAATATGAGTTCTTTTGTTGCCTTTATTTATAGTCATGTTGCCTGCTGTTCTCTTTATGGGCCAATTTACATCTTTTGGGAGTAGACAGGGAAATTTTCAGAATGATTTAGGAACCAGCTGGATACAGTAACTTGCCATGTTTTTTCTCTGCCTATGAAGAGAACATCTGCTAGATATGCTGAGATGGAGTGTGCTTTTGTCTTTAGATTGAATCAGAAATCTTCCTGTATTTCCATTCTAAAAAGAAAATGGTGCAATGGTGCATCTAAATAAAATAAAATAAAAACAACCTGTAGGTAACAATTCGCTAAGACACCATGGCAGAGTTATGCTGTATTTTAGGGTCTTTAATGGAATGCATAATTACTGTACAAAGAGTATGGAGCAAAGCGAGCTGAGCCCATGCCTGCTATGGCCTTCTTTAGGTTGTTCAATCTCCTGCTAAGAAAACACAGGAAATATTAATAATCTGACTGGAACTGTCAAGACCACATGGTGGTCTTATGCCAAACAGGCTTAGTGATACTTTAAGAAAAATAATCCTAAACAAGCTGGAGAGAAATCTGACCATAAAATTGTTACCATTTTAAGGTCATTCTTTGAAAAATAGTACACCCATTGGCAGCTAAGATAATAATTCCCACTCTTTTGATTATAGTATATTACTGATAAATGACTATCACTAACTTTCTGTTCTGCCAAATGGTATATAAGAGATGGACACATTTAATTATACACATAAATATAACACATATAGAATTCTTACTTAACAAATTTAAAAATAGATCCTGATTGAATTTAGCTTTTGGTAACCACTGTTACTTCTATAGACTCCTTCCCCCAGTCCCCATCATGTATCAGTATCACAAATAGCGAAATACTCCCTGACATTAAAGATATTCTGTTGATGACAATAATCATCATTTATTTTATTTATTTGAGAGAGAGAGAGAGAGAATGCAAGCATGTGGGGAGGAGCAAAAGGTGTGGGAGGGAGAATCCCAAGCAGACTCTGCATTGAGTGTGAGCATGATGTGGAGCTCAATCTCACAACCCTGAGATCATGACCTGAGCAGAATCCAAGAATCATATGCCCCAATAATCATCATTTATACTTTTCTCAAAAGATTTTACTCATTTGAGAGAGAAAGAGAGAGAGAGAGCACAAGCAGGAGGAGCAGCAGAAGGAGAGGGAGAAGCAGGCTCCCTACTGAGCAGGGAGCCTGATGCCGGGCTTGATCCCAGGACCCTTGGGGTTATGACCTGAGCTGAAGGCAGATGCCTAACCCACTGAGCCACCCAGGCGCCCCCATCATTTATGCTTTTAATTCTCTGGTTATTTTCTGGTAGCCTACAGGCTTCCAGTTATGGAATGGATAAATCACAGGAATAATAGGCACAGCATTAGGAATATAGTCAATAATACAGTAATAGTAATGCAATGGAACAAATGATAGCTAAAACTTGTGGTGAACATAGTGTAATGTATAAATTTTTCAAACCACTAAGTTGTATACCTGAAACACAATGTGACATTGTGTGTCAATTATACTCAAAAATAATAAAGTGGGAATCATAAAAAAATATAGAAATTACTTCTTGTCTAATACATAAGTATTCATCCAAAAATATTTTCTCCTCTGAAAGATACTTATATTTCATTCAAGTCTTAATACAATAAAATTATATACAAATCAATTATATGCACTAAATCAATCTTTACTCTCATCTGTCCTACCTGTCCTTACTCCAAGCTACCATCACTCTCTTCTGATTTACTGAAATAGACTTCTAACTGATCTGTCCAAAACCACTCTTGGCCCTCTTTGATCACTTATCCACTTAGCATACTGATTGACCTTTTCAAAAAATATATTTGAACTTAGTGCCATCTGCTTAGAACACACGTTGTCATTCCATCACTCTTCTGATAAAGACCTACAGGGCTCTGCATGCCCTCGCCATTGCCCATTTCTTCAGCTGTCTGTGCTCAATATCACCCAGCTTCTTCACTCTCCCTACACATTAGGCTTACACCACCATAGGGTCTTTTCCACGTTGTTCCCATTGTTTGGAGCCCTCTTTGTCCTTAGTTAACTCCTACATATCCTTTGAGGAAGCATTTCCTGCTCTACTTCCTCCCCTCAGCATCAGGTAAGATCTCCTTTGAGACACTGTCAACTCATACCTCTTCTTCCACTCAACTTACCACTATTGCCCATCACACCATAACGAGAACATGCAACAAACAGATAAATCTGAGTCTCGCCGGACATTTAATTGAGGAAGGCATGCATATGCTGGAGGTAATGTATTCCTGGTACATTTTTATATGAGTGGACATGCACAGGCAGACATTAAGAGAGAAAGAGAGAGACATTGAGAGAAAGAGAAATGCAGAACTAACACCTTTCTAATTGATGACACATTTCCAAGAACACAAAATACATATTCATGTTTGCATTGAAATGCAGATGGTGTCTACCATTGTATTAATATGAGATACAACACAACAATTATTCATATTGTTTCATATTTGTTTTAAAATTTAATACAGTTGATCCTCATTATTTTCAGAATCTGTATTTGCAAATTCATCTACTTGCTAAAACTTATTTGTAACCCCCAAATCAATACTCACTGCACTTTCATGTCATTTCTGAACATGTGCAGAGCTGCAAAAGAAAAAAAAAAAAAATGAGTCACCTAACATGCCCATTCCCACCTGAAGTCAAACAATCCTGCTTGTTTCAGGTCCCATTCAGAAATGACCAGAGGAAGGCAACAGTAGGAGGCAGTGCAGTATAGTGCAAGAAGCTCTTGCTCCTGGACCAGCTGGAGGGCTTTGAATCTCAACTCTGGGACTTGTGAGTTTGGTGGCCTCGGACAAGTAACACTACTGAATCCACTTTTCTCTTTTGTCAAAGAAAGAAAATAGTATCTACCAGAATCACTTGATGATTTGTTATGATTTAATCATTTAAATATTTGCTAATTCAATATTCTTGGCAACACTCTAGAATAAAACTAACATGAATGATAATTGCCTGTATATTAAAAATGAAATGTAAATTAAAATTCATAGACCCTTTGAAACAAGAATTCCATAGATCAAAAACTGAAAATTGATGGTCTTAAAGTCCTTAATTTAAAATGAGAAATTTATACCCACAGAAATTAAAACAATGTTCTAAAGTCATACAGCTGTTCCCTGAGATAAATATATCTAGAATTCAGATGTGCCGGTTCTTTCAGAGTACTACATTTTTCACAAAATTATACAGATTCTATTTTTCTGTATCTCTGTCTCTCTTCAAGAAAGTGACATCTGAAGTAAAAATCGAAGAGAGAAAGGACATTAAATGCAAGAGCTAATATTGGAGGAAAAGCTGTCTGTAGTAGTGGTTTCTTATTCTGTAAAAGTCCTGTTTGTTTTCATACAAGATGGATATATAGCATCTACTCTGAAAGGTTATTATTGTGAGGTTCAAATAAAAGGATGATTTTATAATTTAATCCACATTTCTAAATAACAATGGAGAAAGTTTGAGATTAATTAATCTGCTGAATATGACTCTATTTAAAAAAACATAACAACCTGGGAACAATGTTGGATTTGAACAGAATTTAAAATCTTGCAACTCAACTTGCAAGATTATCAGATCTGGCAAGATTTTCTCATAAAGAAAATGGGTATTATGGGCCAAAATATTAGATTTTAATGTATAGTTATTTTCTTTGTTTTTAACAAGCTGCCTTCAACTAGAAAGTGAATGTTCACTCACTTTTTTCTAATTTGTAGACAGTATTAAGAAAACAACCTTCTAGTAAAATGTTAAAATCATATTTGTCCAATTTCCCTCTATTGTGGGGCTTGACATAAGAAATATTACAGCATAGACTGTTACTTACCTGTCTCCAAACCTATCATCTTTAGCTAAGTACATGGCTACCTGCAATAAAGATCATGTTTCCCAGCCTCCCTTGCAGCTAGTTGTAGCCTCATATTAAAATTCTGGCCACTGGGTTTGAACAGAAGTGTTATGTGGCATCTTCTCAAAGATCTCCAAAAAAAAAAAGAAAACAAGCAAACAAGCAAGCAAGGGAAAGGAGAGGAGAGGAGAGGAGAGGGGAGGAGAGGAAAGGAAAAACTGGTGAAAGCTGATGCAGGTTCTTCATCCCTTATCTTCTCCTTTGTCCAACCTCCTTGAAAGTGGAATATGGAGACATGATCAGCTCCATGGCCATTTACACAGTGTGATTACATAAGACCTGATGCTCACAAGGGCCCCACACTTGATCAATTGCTCTGTGGTAGCCCTCATAAAATCTTTAATTGTATCTTTGAGCTTATTTTCTGTAAGTGAAGTCCTGTGGGACAATAAAGGATGTGTTTGAACAGAGGAGGTACATATAATATATGTTTCAGATGTTCATTGTTTCCTCATTTATAGCATTCTCAATGACCCTTGAGGTGAGAATTTCAGGAGACAATGTGGAGAAGTTCAGTGAGAGGCAAATTGAGTACAAGGTAAACATGTTACATGTTTGAGTGAACTAGTAGAGAATGCTGTCAGTTCTGAAAGACCTTATTTGTATTGAAGAACTCCCTTCAAGTTTAGAAAGAAAACAGTAGCATTCTAAAAAGCATGAAGAACCAGAGAACCCTTTCCTATCCTTTCTTACTTATCTCACTTCCTTGTGTTCCCCAAACACTTAGGCTGAAAACAATGATTTGGAAGAAAAGGGGAAAGTAAGGCAACCTTTACTTCTTTCTCCTCTCAGTCTTCCCTCAGTTATCAGTAAAGTAAAGAAGGGTACAGGGTTTTGGTAGATTATGTACATATACAAAATGAAACAAAACATCTGAGTTAGTTTTGTGTAATATTTCCACCACTCTGGATGTATGAGGTGTAAAATATGAATTGTGTCTTTTGGTGACTACATATATGAGTTAAATGCTTTTATATTTGCATCTAAAACTAGCACTGCATAATATAAAGGTGACTGGTAACATTCACGCTAATAATTTAAATTTTTTACTTGTCTTTATTTAGAAGAACATTAATAGCAAATAAAAACACACCCTAACAAGCTAGAGAGACACTGCAGAAGAAAGAAGGTGGAAGGAAGGGGCTTTATATTTTATATATTAGTACTTCCACGGCATCATTTTCCTGTTTTCTGAAAAAGGAGCCCCATATTTTCATTTTGCACTGTGCCCCAGAAATTATATAGCTGGCTCCAAATGGGGGTGATGGTAGAAATCATTCTCAGTCCATGAGATTGGGGGCCAAACACTGGCAGTGGCAGAAGGAAAGCTGGAAGCAGGCTGGGTTCCATATGACTGCCAAGAATTATAAACCAGCCATGAGCTGTTCACATCCAGATTTCCCAGAATGAGAAATAAACTTCTATCATGTTTAACCAACCATTTAGGGGAGGTTCTGTTATTCTGTAACTCATACCAGCACTGAATTGAAGAAAAGGAGTTATAAAAGGAGCAGATATTTTGAACTACAGACACTATCCTATGGTTCAGACAAAAAAGATCTTCTTTAGAAGAAAAATGGCCACAGAGATGAGTGACCAGGTTCACAATGGGATTTAAGTGACTGATTAACTACCCTGAGTCTGTGCATGTTCTGTTGTATGTTCATTTATTTTTACAAAATATAAATGGCCTTAGACAAAATAATTTACTTGGATGTAGATCCTTGAATTCGAGTAAATTACTATCGTCTTCTTTACATTAGAGACATAGATTTTCTGTCCATATTATTTGGATATATTGATAACACAGGGAAAACCACTATGAAAATAAAGTGACATCTAAGGCATTGTCCTGGTGCTAAAAAGAAAATCTTCTAATGAGAAACAGGCAGGAAAATATCTGGTGATACTTGCAAAGCAGAATGAAATACTTGTTAGTTTGGGGATACAAGAACATGATACAGGAGTAACTGCTTACAAATAAGGGAATCAGAAAAATCATGTGGGTCAGTAGCATTAGAGCTGCCAATTATAGGATTAATGAGATACTATAGGAGGAGAAAAGGAACAGAATTTCCAGATTAAGTAAAATGAGCGATAGAATGATGTGCAGATATGATCTTCATCAACCAGAGAATGCTTGGTCATGTTTACATAAGTGTACTTGTTCTGACTTAGATATTTAATTTTTTCCTATGACTTCAAGATGGATTACTAGCTCAGAATATGAAGTAGGGGTATGTGGAAACTGGTACATTTAGAAAAGATCAAATGCCTGGGTGGGAATGGAATTTAAAATAATTAACTGAGTATTTGGGATATTATTTTCTTCACAAGGAAATGTTCTCTCATTAAAATACAGCAGACAGAACCACAGAATGAAGTGGAAAGCTGCTGCAGTAGCATATTCCCTTGACCATTTAAAGAAAGAAATGCCATGATCCAATAAAACACTTAGGAATATATCTCTCAAATACTACTGAAAATAGATTAAGGAAAAATGGGAATGCGTTAGACCAATTAGGCTTGTATATTCAATAACCTAGATAAAAGATAGGGGCGCCTGGGTGGCTCAGTTGGTTAAGCGACTGCCTTCGGCTCAGGTCATGATCCTGGAGTCCCAGGATCGAGTCCCGCATCGGGCTCCCTGCTCGGCAGGGAGTCTGCTTCTCCCTCTGACCCTTCTCCCTCTCATGCTCTCTGTCTCTCATTCTCTCTCTCGCAAATAAATAAATAAAATCTTTAAAAAAAAAAAAAGATAATAGGGTTGGCTTAGAAGAGTGCAATGGAAATAAAATTGAGGAAATTTAAAGTAACAATAAATTTTAAAAGGAATTTAAGTTTAGGGAAATAAATACATTCATGTATTGATTGCTGTATCCTTTTTCCTGAAAACATATTGTAAATACAACCAGATACTGAGTGATCAAAATTGTTGTGTAAAGAAATAAAATAATAGATAATAAATTAAACAATAAATAAATAAATAGCAGTTCAGCTCTTTAATATCAATTTCTTTTTCCCGAGAATAATTCTTCATAAGTGTTATGTTCCCAGCTAAAAGTGGATTGTCCTGAATGAAATATAGGTATAAGTCCATGTTTGTAAGTCAGGACTTTACTTTTCTATTAAGCTAAAGATAATAATGTTTGTGCTCCATGAATCAATCAAAATACAAATCAAACCACTCCTAATAAAATTAATAGCTAGACTCAATATTAGCTTTTGCAATAATGTGGGGGGGAGGCCAGACAGTGACCTTTGTTGAGTTCCTACTATGTGCCAGGCCTGTGTTTGTGCTTTATATTCATTATCTCTTTTATCCTAACAAAAGCATGGCGAGGGTAAATATGACAGTCATCTTATAGACCAGAAAACAATCTAGCTCAGTGAAATGGGGGTAGTTGCCTAAGGTCACATAACTAGGACATACATTGAAATCTAAGTCTGTCTGTTACAGTAGAAGGAGGAGCTGTGGGAGCACACTGCCGTCCAGGCAGAGTGAGAGGCATTAATCATCTGTGGAAGAGCTTGTGAAGTCTTAAATGGATCAAGTTTGTGAAGAATAAAAAGGTCTTGCTATTTCATCTAAAACTTTAATCAAGTTTCAATATGCACTACCGACCCTAGCAACCAGTGAGTTCCACATGAAGCCAATGGAAAAAGAGATCATGAAGACAGATGGAGCCTTTGGATCCATGCACGATTATTGCCTTATGTTCTTTTATATGATCCCTGTAAAAATAGGTCAGCTTAGCTGTCTTACTCAGATGAAAATGTAATAAATGTTTACACAATTCATCACTTAAAGAACCTAAATTTAATTTCCTACTTGGACTCCCGTCTTTAATAAAAATATGGAAGAAACAGCCTGTGTTATTTACCTCTTGAGAATGACAAGTTATAAAGTGGGATCTTTGAGATAGTAAGCATAGATGTTTCCATAGCTCTTTGTTCAAATCACTGCAGCTGTCACAGTCATCAGTATGGATTGATTTGACTATATGATCGATCTTGCCTATTTATCAACCAGTTTCATTAGAAAAGGTCATCAAATATCACTCAGTCTGTCATTATAGTGGCTAGGTATAGAAACATTCTTATTATCACATTTCATTAAAATGACATTTAAATGACCTTTAAAGGGATAGCAAGTTTTGAAAATTAGTGACTATAATTTCAAATTTTTTTTTAAACAGAAAAGAAAGTTAGAATCAGAGGTTTCATAGTGAATCTTAACTTACTTAAAGCATCATATATTGACAAGTTATGATGAATTTTGAGGGTTTCATACCTTTCAGAGGCCTTTACCTATCTCCTGCTAACTGAAACTTCAATGTTGAAGTTTTATTCTTTTTCTTCACTGTAATTTAACCTTTATCTCTAAAAACAATCCTTGGATATTAAGATATCTATACTCAAATATAACTTACTATGTTAAAAGTCTCCCATTTGAAAGAGTTGAGGACAGAGTGCACTGGTAAGGAATGATTCCATAAAAAGGTAGAAAGAGCATTTAGAACATATGTAGAATACAATAAAAGTAAAGAAGTAACAGATAAAGGATCTCTGAAATAATGTTAATAACAGAATTTGTCTATTCCGTAATTTTTACTAGAGATTCTTTGCCGTCTTTTAATGAAAGAATATAAATCCTTGTAGTTACTCATAGATTTATTTCATTTCATTTTGCTTTGTTTTATTTTAACAAAGATGATGTCTTAAAAGTATAGAATTGACAACTACATGTACAAAATGTGATTATAAGTGAGTATTCCTGAAGAAATATGTTTTCCTTGCGCTTAAACACTTTTTAGGTATAAATAAACATATTAACCAGTTAATTTCACGTGTATGTTTTATGCATTAGCAGAGATTCACTTAAAAAGGGAGAAAAGTAAATGATAGTTACATAATGGACATGAAAGAGAAAAAAATAAAAAACTGTTCTTGGAGTTAGATCCTAAATCATTGCACCTGAAGAGGGAACAGACAAAATGCCAGTCTCCTAGTCTTTCCCAGAAAGGGCTCTGACTGCAGACTTTACAAGATATTGACTGTAACTTGCTTTTCTTTGTGTGTCACTTGCTCTATTTGGGGGGCTTTCTGACTCTCTTTAAAGGGAATGGTTTCCTCAAATGTTCTGTGACACATTTTTGTCCACAAATCCCATTCATCTTTCCGTCATGTTTATTATCGGCCCCTCTGATACCGACTGAGAAAGAAAAGATTTTTTGCGACAGTGGTTCCAAAGTGTCCCACTGCATCTGGTCTAAGTAGCTACCTAGGACACTGCTTTGCTTCTCTAGCATCCAAATTAAAATTTGAAGTTTCAGTTTTAGCCTAGGAGTCTGTTTAGCCAGTTTTCCAGAGATAGGGGCAGAAGAATGGAGAGAGCCCTAGTTGGTCCAAGTGCCACTCCCAAACTGTCACTGAAGAGTGCCCCAGGGTCCCCTTCTTGTGTTTGCTCCGGGTGAAATTTGAGCTCCTAAGAACCACTCCTACCTGTTCCAACCTGTAATTTGTAATTTGTAATTGACTGTGGTCTTATCTGGGTTTTACTGACCTGCAGACCATATCCTCTCTCTGCCTCTCCCTGTCTCTCTGTTTCTTTTTCCTTCTCAGGAATTATCATACTATCTATGGATAGAGAGTTCCTTCATTTATTCTAGAAAAGTCTTTTCTAAAACGGTGTTTTATATCATTTATTATGCTTCTAAGTAGAAAGGAAAATTGGTATTGGTGCACTTATGTGCAGATCATTAACTCTAGGGTCATTTTAAAATAATAATTAAGTTTGTGAAGGCCACTCAAAGTCTTTTGTAGTACCAGGGGCTCATAGTTCTATTCTCATCCACATTTGGTCTTGTTTAATCTTAATCCCTTTTCCAAATCTTTTCAAATACATTTTAAAGCTAACAAATAGTTAAGGGGAATAAACAAGTCTGAAACATCTTCAACTGTTACTTCTCATATCTTCATATGACATTTTTTCACAACATTTTACCTGGTGAGGGAAAATATTATTTTTAATATATTTAATTATGATATAACCTTGAATATAGATTCTTATCTATAGGATCTTTTTGTAAATTGTAAATAAGATTAATTTTTAACAGCTTAAAACCAGGTAGATATTATATGCTTCCTTAGTTCTAATCTCAAAAGAATGTCTCAGTGGTGCAGTTGGGGCTCTCATAGACTGCCTAAGCCCTAGCAGCTGCTGCCACTCCTGACACCCCTTGTTTTAGATTTGCCCTTAGCTGTTTGTACATTATGTCCATTTCATTCTCGGAATTATCACAGTGTTTTGCAGACAGGAGGCTCCCTGTAAATGTATTAGAAAGGTTAGATGTTATACCAACAACAGAAAGGAAAAGGAAAAGGAAAATACAAAATTTAAAGGCAAACCTCTCATGGAGACATTTTTTTTTAAACACTTCTTTTTTTTTTTTTTTTTTAAGATTTTATTTATTTGACAGACAGAGACACAGCGAGAGAGGGAACACAAGCAGGGGGAGCAGGAGCGGGAGAAGCAGGCTCTCTGCAGAGCAGGGAGCCCAATGCAGGGCTCGATCCCAGGACCCTGGAATCATGACCTGAGCTGAAGGCAGACGCTTAACAACTGAGCCACACAGGTGTCCCTCAGGGAGACATAATTTACCACAGTGATGTTCCTACATTTTCAAATGCCTCATAAAACAAGGAAACCTGCAATTTTCTCATGAACAATTTTGCGTACGGCAACAAATAATCTTAATTATTTTATTTATCAATTGACATGATTGCAGATGCATGAACGCTTATGTCAAAGCTTACTTTCATTAGAGAGAAATAAGTAGAAACAAAGCTGTAACAACATTTATTGTCAAAAGCACTTATTATATACTTGTCTCTCTGTAAGGCACTGGGGAACTGGTTGCTGTGATTCTTGTGCTCAATAAGCCTACAATCTAGTGAATTCAGAGTAAATTTAAAAAATTTGGTGGTTTATTAAGCATCTTTGTAATTCGTATGATAACTTTTTAATTACACAATTTAATAATATGTTTCCCTATTTACTCCAGAATACTAGCATTCCTTTTAAAACAACAATAGTGTCCTTATCCAGACAATGACCATTAGTCATGATAGTGACCTTGAGTATTGGCCAACTAGAGACATTCTTACCTGGCACATTAAACTGAATGAATTAAAGGAAGGACAAGGGAGGTCAAATCAGGCATTACTTTACTTAACTCTTTCTAGCTTAGTCCACACTATATGTGGAGGCTTTCTGTGTTCCTCAGAATGTGTAGATTGTGCAGTTAAAGGATGAAATTGCCACATGTGTATAGTTCCAATGTAAACCTAAGTTTCTCACCAATGGCCTTTGGTTATATCTCAAGTATTTACCAGGTCTGAGTATAAATGAAGGGAAGAGATTTATAAACTAACTTTTTGCCTGATTTTCCTAGTTTCATTATGATTCCCACTGAAACTTAAAGTCTCATTTTATGAATTTGAAAACATTGACTGTCAGTAAAACCAACTGTCAGGTTATAAGAGTGATAGAGAGAAAATTGCATATAAGTTATATAATTTTAAGAAAATGTCATAAAGATATAGTTTTGCTTGGCTTCTAGACCAGCATATATCATACTTTTCCCCTAAAATTAGAAATGGGGGGGGGGGAGAATGCTGTTCTATGCACAAAGCAACTCAATTTTAGCCAGGCAGGGTAGAACTGAATCTAAGTCCTAAGGTTTCATCTATCATGTAGAATTTTGTTTCCTTTCAAAATTTAACTATACAAATGCTGAATTTTTTTTTTTTTTACATAAGAAGTAATAAATTAAAGTTTCTGAGTGGAGAGCAGGATGGAGGGGAAAAGAGGAAATTTGGGAAAAAAGAGAATGTTTTCTCTTCTCTGCATCCCTCTTGCTTTATCATATTTTATCATACTCTCTAGGCATTAATAGTACACTATCCTCTTTTGTGCTCTTTCATTGAGTTTTTGGTTTTTCTCCCTTTTGCTGCCTATTGTCCCTATACCAGAATATAAGCAAAGTAAAATTCAAATCACTTAAATTCATAGTTTGTTAGCAGTTGTATTAAATGATTTAACACAATATTTGGAAACATTTGGGTAAAATAACGTTAGCCCAGTGTAACATAGAGATTAGTGTTGAGATTAGGAACAGAGGACTGGAGTCAGACTAGAATCTGAGTCCTGACTCTATGACTTCCTGAATTATGTGAACTTGGGGAAATTTGCCTCTCTTCCTCAAAACTCTGTTTCTTCTTTTGGACAGTGAGAGAAACATTTCCTAATTTGTATCATCAGTGTGAGGATCTCAGTAGGTATCATACATAAAGAAAAGAAAGTTCTTAGTGTGTGACCAAATAAAGATCCAGTGGTGCCTGGAAATTTTTATAATTTCGATGATCTATTATTTTATACCATGTCCTACAATGAGTTGAAGGTATTCACATAAATGCACAGATACATGCACACACATTTTGAAGATATTCAAAGGTTTCTCCATGAACACAGTACACTCAATTTAAGCTAGAGTCTTCTGTTATAAATACCAAGAGCCCTGTTTTACACTGAGAAGTTGAGCATACCTTCCAATACAAAGGTTTCACAGATGGAAAAATTAAATATTTCAGAATTTGACCCTCTGCAGTGAACCCAGAGATACTAATTCCCTCTCTCTGATCAGTCATTATTCTGTTTCTTCTGATCCTGTTTCCAGTCTGAGAATTCCAACTAACTTTCTTTTTGTGCTCATTTCAGTCTAACTTTATGTCTACATAATTTTTCCTTTCCTTTTTGATTTGATCTGAGACCCAAGACCCGAACTTAGATTTCTTCCTGGGTATGACCACAGTTCCTTGGTCTACACAAAAATGCTAATTGGGATTTGTTGTCCTACTTTTAACCACATCTGTTAACACCCTGCCTGGTAAATCTGGTTTCCAGATTTGGGCCCAGTTAGTCCAATTTGCTGCAGCCCATGACTTAACATTTAACTTATACATCAGCATATGCACACATTCCACATGCGTGTATGTGTTTAAATCACCACAGATTAAAATGGAACTCTTTAAAATGGAACTCTGTCAAATGACACACTGTGACAATTTACTCCACTATAACTTTCTGGTCCTAATATGGATTTTAAAAGTAAGAATGTCTATCTTCATCAGAATTAATGATGAATAAAACAATTTGAATATGTTCAGGACTATACAATAACCAGTCTAGCATATTGGTAAACTGTTACTATTGAGGAAATGGAATAGTCTGCTATTTGTTTTATGTCTCTACCATTGAAATTAACTAACATTCAGACTATCAACAATATATACACTGACATATTTAGCTATAGTTCAGTTTGAACAAAGTACTTTAAAATGGAGATCAATGTTATATAATAAAATCTTAGGCAGGAATTAGGCTAAAGATAATAATTTACAGATGAAGAATCAGAGTCCATAGGTGGATAGCTAATTTTGTCATGACCAATCACATAAGTGTTAAATCATTGTCTCAAACTCAGTCTTCTCAATCCTACTCTGGAAGTCTTTATCTCTCATTGTGCTCACTCCTGTGGAACTGATGAACAATGTCTCTTGTTTTCTGTGATTTTATGATGGAAGCTTAGAAACATTTTTTAATGGGAGACATAAAGTCTAAATTTAAGGGTGGTTTTTTTTGTGTTTTGTTAGAGTTGGTCTATGACAAGAATGGTCCTATTTTGTTTTTAATTGTATAGTGTTAGATACTGTAAACTGTGTATAAATAAATGCCTACAAAATAATTTGAGCTTTAATTTTAAAGAAACTGCAAATGTAACTCAGTGATCTTCTACTAAAAAAAATTTTTTTTTTTTTTGGTTTTTGAAAAATATTGCTCACCAGATAGACATACTATGAAATAGTTATTTAGTAACTGTTTCAAAAAAGAATAAAATTAACTAATTTGAAAATATTCAAGATGATTTTGCCTGGAATTGAATGGATTACCTAGCCTTGTCCAGGTCCTTAACTGAACTTTCAAGAAGTCCATGCAATGAGTGGTGTCACCCAGAGTATCCAACTGTCTAATGATAACTAGAAAAGTAAACCAGCTGTGGCACAGGGCCTCACACATCTGTCACTTTGAAATATTCTAGCTGGAATTCATTTCTGGCAGGTTCCTCTTTTTTGCTGTCCCTTAGGTCCTGTTGGCAGCTCACCCCACTAGTTGGCATTTACCATGGAACTGAAATTTCTCTCCTAAGTTTACTTCCCTTAACTCTGGGTTTTGTTTAGGTCAGATTCACCAGTCTGTACACAATGACAGCCTTCCCTTCTTCATGTAGTCATGTAACCAGATGGAATCCATTTTCCAGACATTCTCATTGACCTGGAATTTAAAGAACAGACATTCCCCCAACCCCAACCACACACACACACACACACGCACGCACGCACGCACGCACATGCACACACACACACACACTGCCCCCTGAGCCCTCACCACCTTCTCTATGCTCTCATAGTCAGCCACTTTGGCTGATGTTTCTGGGATCAGCCCCAGTAAACAGAACCTATTCAAGGCCTCAGAATCTGGTCAAAAAAAAAAAAAGAATCTGGTCAACAGATGGGAGCCTGCTTCTGTCTCATATGAGAACTAATTAGGGCATTTTTCTCTTCTATTCTTCCTAGGGCCTCCTTTCTGTTTTCAGATCAACTGTAACTTCCTTTTTTCATCTTTGTTAATATAGAACCTATGATATTCACAGATACAAGGAGAAGCATAGAAACAGTATTTTAAAGAAGGGCACTACTCTCTGCCCCAAATCCCACTCTATTTTAAGAGAGGAAAAAACATACCCAGGGAAACACAAGCATAATTGAAAACTTAAAATGTGCCAGGTACTATTTCTGTGCTGCACATTCATTTTACTTAACATTAACTTCATATTGGTTAAGTGTAAGAGACATTTTATTCATTATCTTATTATATCAGTTAACTGAGCTTGAGACAGTTTAAAAGAATTCTATTTACCAAATGTCATTTATATACAAATATGATTGTCACATACAATTTTGACTTCTGTTGCTTTATCATATGTATCTGTCAATATTTTAGAAAAATGTATTATCCATTATTACACAGTCCTCTTCCTCTATAAAAGTAATCATAGTTAAGTTGGTCCAGATATGCATTTAATAAAAGGGTTACTTATCATCTATATGTTTCAAGTTATACCTAAGTATCCCACTGCGAAAGTACTTGCTTCTTCGAATTTACTCTGAGCTATTATTTCTGGGGATAGTGAAATAATATGTCTATTTTCAACTAAGTGTTTATTATCCAAAGAGCCTAAAATTGTAAAGAAAATAATGTGTAATATTGTACAACAATTCAAATACTTGGAACTGTTCCAAATCCAGGTGAACTTCTGTCATTTTTTCCATAATTCAAAACAGATGATTACATTAGGGCATATGAAATATAGTGCATAGTTTAGTGCAAAAGAGGCAAAAGGGCTAAACAAATCATTAAAATTTAATATATGAGACCTTAACAGTATTTTACATATCATTTAGTATTTAAATGTGAAAAACTGTTCTAATATATTATAAAAAATTGAAGGTCACAGAACATAAATAAATGACTAAATAATAAATTCATCTACCTTAAATCTGTTAACCTGGCATTCAGGGAAACACTGACCAGTGAGGAAATTCTTTAAGAAGGAACAATTAAAGCTATTTAAGTACTACAAATGGGAAGAGAGTTTCCTAGTAGTTATGCTAAGTATACTTTATGTTAAGTCAGCATTGAAAACTAACCCTCTGGATAATATAAATTATATCCATAAGTAAGTATAAAATCTTTGGGATGCAGCAAAGGCGGTCCTAAGAGGAAAGTATATAGCAATACAAGCCTTTCTCAAGAAACATGAAAGGTCCCAAATACATAACCTAACCCTACACCTAAGGGCCTGGAGAAAGAACAGCAAATAAAGCCTAAACCCAGCAGGAGAAGAGAAATAATAAAGATCAGAGCAGAAATTAATGCAATAGAAACCAAAAGAACAGTAGAACAGATCAACGAAACTAGGAGCTGACTCTTTGAAAGAATTAATAAGATTGATAAACCCCTGGCCAGACTTATCAAAAAGAAAAGAGAAACAACCCAAATAAATAAAATCATGAATGAAAGAGGAAAGATCACAAGCAACCTCAAAGAAATACAAACAATTATAAGAACATATTATGAGCAACTATATGCCAGCAAATTAGATAATCTGGAAGAAATGGATGCATTCCTAGAGATGTATAAACTACCAAAACTGAACCAGGAAGAAATAGAAAACCTGAACAGATCCATAACCACCAAGGAAATTGAAGCAGTCATCAAAAATCTACCAACAAAAAACAGCCCAGGGCCAGACGGCTTCCCAGGGGAATTCTACCAAACATTTCAAGAAGAGTTAATACCTATTCTTCTGAAACTGTTCCAAAAAATAGAAATGGAAGGAAAACTTCCAAACTCATTTTATGAGGCCACCATTACCTTGATCCCAAAACCAGACAAAGACCCCATCCAAAAGGAAAATTACAGACCAATATCTTTGATGAACATGGATGCAAAAATTCTCACCAAAATACAAGCCAATAGGATCCCACAGTACATTAAAAGGATTATTCACCACGACCAAGTGGGATTTATCCCTGGGCTGCAAGGTTGGTTCAACCTCCGCAAATCAATCAATGTGATGCAATATATTAATAAAAGAAAGAACAAGAACCATATGATCCTCTCACTAGATGCAGAAAAAGCATTTGACAAAGTACAGCATCCTTTCTTGATTAAAACTCTTCAGAGTATAGGGATAGAGGGTACATACCTCAATCTCATAAAAGCCATCTATGAAAAACCCACAGCGAATATCATTCTTAATGGGGAAAAACTGAGAGCTTTCCCCCTAAGGTCAGGAACACGGCAGGGATGTCCACTCTTACCACTGCTATTCCACATAGTATTAGAAGTCCTAGCCACAGCAATCAGAAACAAAAAGAAATCAAAGGCATCCAAATCAGCAAAGAAGAAGTCAAACTCTCACTCTTTGCAGATGATATGATACTTTATGTGGAAAACCCAAAAGACTCCACCCCAAAAACTGCTAGAACTCATACAGGAATTCAGTAAAGTGGCAAGATATAAAATCAATGCACAAAAATCAGTGGCATTTCTATACACTAACAACAAGACAGAAGAAAGAGAAATTAAGGAGTCGATCCCATTTACAATTGCACCCAAAACCATAAGATACCTAGGAATAAATCTAACCAAAGAGGCAAAGAATTTATACTCAGAAAACTATAAAATACTCATGAAAGAAATTGAGGAAGACACAAAGAAATGGAAAAAAGTTCCATGCTCATGGATTAGAAGAATAAATATTGTGAAGATGTCAATGCTACCTAGAGCAATCTACACATTTAATGCAATCCTTATCAAAATACCATCCACTTTTTTCAAAGAAATGGAACAAATAATCTTAAAATTTGTATGGAACCAGAAAAGACCCTGAATAGCCAGAGGAATGTTGAAAAGGAAAAGCAAAGCTGGTGGCATCACAATTCTGGACTTCAAGCTCTATTACAAAGCTGTAATCATCAAGACAGTATGGTACTGGCACAAAAACTGATGCATAGATCAATGGAACAGAATAGAGAGCCCAGAAATGGACCCTCAACTCTATGGTCAACTAATCTTCGACAAAGCAGGAAAGAATGTCCAATGGAAAAAAGACAGTCTCTTCAACAAATGGTGTTGGGAAAATTGGACAGCCACATGCAGAAGAATGAAACTGGACCATTTCCTTACACCACACAAAAAATAGACTCAAAATGGTTGAAAGACCTAAATGTGAGACAGGAGTCCATCAAAATCCTAAAGGAGAACACAGGCAGCAACCTCTTCGACCTCAGCCGCAGCAACTTCTTCCTAGAAACATCGCCAAAGGCAAGGGAAGCAAGGGCAAAAATGAACTATTGGGACCTCATCAAGATAAAAAGCTTTTGCACAGCAAAAGAAACAGTCAACAAAACCAAAAGACAACCAACAGAATGGGAGAAGATATTTGCAGATGACATATCAGATAAAGGGCTAGTATCTAAAATCTATGAAGAACTTATCAAACTCAACACCCAAAGAACAAATAATCTAATCAAGAAATGGGCAGAAGACATGAACAGACATTTTTCCAAAGAAGATATCCAAATGGCCAACAGACACATGAAAAAGTGCTCAACATCTCTCGGTATCAAGGAAATTTTTTATTTTTTATTATTTTTTAAAGATTTATTTATTTATTTGAGAGACAGCATGCAAGTGGGGAAAGAGGCAGAAGAAGAGGAGAGAAAGACAGACTTAAGCAGACTCCATGCTGAGTGCAGAGCCTGATGAAGGGCTTGATCTCATGACCCTGGGAACATGACCTGAGCCAAAACCAAGAGTCAGACAATTAACTAGTTGCACTACCCAGGTACCCTTCATGCATCCACTTAAAGTTATAGTTATCCAAATGTTTTTAAAATATTGGTCTAAGTCAGAATATGAGGCCAAGGGCTTTGGATGGAATATCTCCTAAAAAGAAAATATATTCTAATATATACTGAAAGAAAATGTATTCATCCTTCACCAAAACCTTATGGCCCATTTCCCCACCCCCAACTTGTTAATTTATATCATTTAAGATTTTGATGTTGAAAATAGAAAATATATAGAGATCATGATCAGGAAGTTAGAAAATTATATTGACCTGTGAAAAAAACAAATCTCTTCTGTCAATAAGGGAAAGAAAAATGATTAGCAACTTTAGCAAATACATAAAGCTATATAAGAAATTCATAGTTCAAAAATGAATTATACTATTTTGGTACTATTTATTTAGCAATTGATGAAATTTAAGAAGGGAGATCTATGTAAACTTAACACTTGGAAAATGTTCCTCTGAGCAGCAGAATATATGTCTTTTCCTGTGGGTTCTTTCACACTACTAGGGTCAGCAATAAATTTTACTATGTAGTCATATTGTAAAAGTTAGTTTTCATTTTTTAGAATCAATCTATGGACAAAATTTTAGATATTAGATATTTATTGATTAGATTTTATTTATTGGAAAGATTTAGATATTTTTTGAACTGAGGGTAAATATTATAAGACTACAATGTAAAAGTAATGACATCACACACAGAATTCAGTACTTTAAATTCCTAATTACAATTGTGGAGATCCATAAGATATTTTCCGAAGTGAATGTATCCCAAAACTGAGGATTAGGTATAATGCTAAAATTTATTACTATAATTAATTTTTTAAAAAATTAATGATATGAATGACAAAACTCAGGTTGATAAGAGAATTGAGGCAGAGGTAGTGATTGGTAGTATATATTAGTTCATTTCTTCATCCTCCACGGAACACAAATAGAGAATATTTACAGTTGATTTACTAAAAAATTGTTTAGAATTAAATCCACAGAAGAAAAAGAATTTAAAAAAATAAGTTATTCTGAAGCTCAAAAAAACAAATAAACCAGTTAAAAACAAAATCCAATCAAAACCAAAAAAATAAATAATCCAGTAAAAAAATGGGCAGAAGACATGAATAGGGGCGCCTGGGTGGCTCAGTTGGTTAAGCGACTGCCTTCGGCTCAGGTCATGATCCTGGAGTCCCAGGATCGAGTCCCGCATCGGGCTCCCTGCTCGGCAGGGAGTCTGCTTCTCCCTCTGACCCTCCCCCCTCTCATGCTCTCTGTCTCTCATTCTCTCTCTCTCAAATAAATAAATAAAATCTTTAAAAAAAAAGAAGACATGAATAGGTGTTTTTCCAAAGAAGACATAAAGATGGCCGACAGAGACATGAAAAGATGCTCAACATCACTCATCATCAGGGAAATACAAATCAAAACTACAAGGAGATATCACCTCACATCTGTCGGAATAGCTAAAATTAACAACACAAGAAACAACAGGTATTGACAAGGATGCAAAGAAAGGGAGTCCTCTTACACTGCTGGTGGAATGCAAACTGATGCAGCCACTGTGGAAAACAGTAGGGAGGTTCCTCAAGAAGTTAAAAATAGAATTACCCTATGATCCAGCACTTGCACAACTAGGTATTTACCCAAAGGATACAAAAATACTGATTTGATTTTATATATATAATGGAATATTACTCAACCATCAAAAAGAATGAAATCTTGCCATTTGCAATGACATGGATGGAGCTAGAGAGTATTATGCTAAGCAAAATAAGCCAGAGAAAGACAAACACCACATGATTTCACTCATATGTGGAATGTAAGAAAGAAAACAAATGAACATAGAGGGGAAAGAAAGAGAGAGAGAAACCATAAAATAGACTCTTAACTATGGAGAACAAATTGAGGGTTGCTGGAGAGGAGGCAGGCAGGGGGATAGGCTAATGGGTGATGGGTATTAAGGAGGGTACTTGTGATGAGCACTGGGTTTTATATGTAAGTATGAATCACTAAATTCGACACCTAAAACTAATATTACACCTTGTGTTAACTAACTGGGATTTAAATAAAAACATGAAACCAAGAAAAAGTTACTCTGAAGGAGAATGATAGGGATTGTAGGGTAGAAAACAGGAATTGTTCAATATTTTTCATGCTGAATTGCTGAATGTTTGATATACACTAAATATTTTCATTAAAAAGACACAAAAATAATATACCATCACTATAAATTAGAATTTTACATTCAAATAAAAGTTAATTTCAATTATCCTCGTAACTATAGCAATTGCTCTTCTAGTCAACAACTTGAGGCAATCTTCATGAATTTCAGTATAACAGTCAGTTGGTTATAAAGCTCCATCACATTTGTAGCATACACTCTAGTTATACAATGAGGTTAAGTATTTTTTTTAAAAATTAATAAAAGTTGCTAGAAACAATGTAATATATTATGGTGGGCAATTCAGATTTGGGGGATTTTATTAATCAATCTCAAAAATTTAAAAGAATGCTCTGTTCATGAGCACCTGAGTGGTTCAGTTGGTTAAGCATCTGACCCTTGATTTGGTTCAGGTCATGTCAGGGTCCTAGAATCGAGCCCCACATCTGCTTTTATTTTTTTAAATACTCCAAATTAGCATACTTGCCAGGCCCCATCTGAATCTTGGCATCTTCCTCCCAAACTAGAAGGCAGAATCTATATTGTTAACTATTTTATCAATTCCTAAGCACCTTTGCAGTAACATCACTCTTGTTTTGTTATCCACTTCACTGGTCATCCATATTCAAGTATATTTTCCGATACTATTGTTGACTGTTGACTCTCCCCAAAACATCGAAAAAAACAAAAACAAAAATGCTATTGCTAAGGCAAAACTAAGTTTATTAGACTTGCTAAAGTAAGGTAGAATACTACCTTTACAGATCTTTAAAATGTTTCAAAATGGGGAATTGGGGCAGAATATTTATTGGGATTAGGGTTGTAGGGCCTTGTCTGGAAGATTTTTAAGGTAAGTTTTGTGAGGCAAGGAACTGATTGGGATTAAGTGGAGTTTATAACACAATAGCTTCAAATTAGGCGTCCCTGTGAGGCAAGGGATTTGAGTTGTTTTTTTTTTTAAATAAACCTACCTTAAATTTAATCATCATTGGAAAAGTAAAATGAAATGTAGTCTGAGGGAAAGTATAATCAAAGTCACATCTAACAAAAATACCATAATGTAGAATATGAAATCATAGAAGATAATGATATAAACCAAAGTGTTACCAGAGCCAGGTATTGGTTTTACCATATAAGACAAGGTTTATAATTTTAGACGTCTGGCTATTAAATGTGAACCTCAAGTAAATCATTTTTGTATTCACTTAATGTGTTATAACTATGTTTTCTATCTCTGTTTGTGAATAAATGGTCTAAAATAATACAGGCTGGGTTTTCTGTGTTTGGAGTTACTTTAAAAACAGTAGATCTGGAACTTTGATACTTGTGTCAAAATAGGCAGTGGAACTCAGGCTTTAATTCTGAGGCAAGGCTTAGGAGAGAGGTAACTCGATTGAGATTTAAGGTAACAGATTTAAGGGAGAGGAGAGTAAAATCTGGCTACCGGTTCCATCTTCTTCCATAAAATTTCAAAAATATATATTTTGCAAAATACGTATTGCAATAAAAAGAAATTTGGGAAGGCATAACAACTCTGAGAATTTGGTTTTGTTGGTTTTTGCTTTATTTTGTGGCAGCACCTACACTGGATATGTAATGTACTCTTCAGCCTCACTTTAAAACACTTTTAAAAATACCGTTGTGTTTGGACATAAAATGCATCCTCATGTGTTACTGAAAATGCCTAAATCCTAAAAGAAAGAAAAATACCACTTACTCTTTCCAGATTTAGGAACCTGTCTAAATCTAAACAATTTAAGAGTCTCTTGGATAAGTTGTTACTTTTTATTTTTATCTTATAAATTATGTATTATTATAGCTTATGATAATTTGGCATAAGATTGATAATGGATATGAGATCTAGGCTTCCTTAAACCCACTTATTTTGCCACAGTAACCTGCAACATGGAAAATGTAGTGTAGATTGCCAATTTCAATTATAAGAAAATTATTTGAAATGTGCTGACCCATAATTGTGAGGGATATTAATTTTTGAAATTGCAAAGAAGGAGACTATTTCAAAATCAGCATATATTATGGGAATTGGATTAATATATCAAAGTGAGGCTTAGAGGGGAATTTATAGGATTGAATGCATATATTAGAAAAGAGGAAAGATCTATTTATTTGTTTATTTTTATTTGAGAGAGAGACCCTGGGGGAGGGCAGAAGGAGAGGGAGAAAGAGAATCTCTAGCAGACTCCACACTGAGACCAGAGTCCAACACCTCACAACCCTGAGATCATGACCTGAGCCAAAAATCAAGAGTTGGCGCTGAACCGACTGAGCCACCCAGGTACCCCAAGAGGAAACACTTAAATCAATAATCTAAGATTCTCTCTTAGGATACTAGAAAAATGTGAGCAAATTAAATCCAAAGGAAGCAAAGAAATAAAAATAAAGAAAAATAAAGAAATAATAAAAATTAGAGCAGAAATCAATGAAATTGAAAACAGGAAATTACTGGATTCAGGCTAAGAAAAAAGAGAGAAGACTCAAATCACCAATATCAGAAGTGAAAGGCGGGACATCACTATATATCGCAGGGACATTAAAAAAACAAAAGAATATGGTTAACAGCTCTGTGCCCACAATGTGATAACCTAAATGAAATCGACCAATTCTTTGAAAGACAACCTGCCAAAACTTACACAAGAATAAATAGACTATCTGAATAGGACTATTAAGGAAATTAAATCAATAATTAGTAAAGTAACTTTTTAAAGCAGAAAGCCCTAGTCCTAGAAGGGTTCACTGGTGAATTCTACCAAACATTTAGGAAAGAAATTTTACCAATTCTCTACAAGCTCTTACAGAAGTAGAAAGGATACTTTCTGACTCATTCTGCATCCAGCATTACTCTAATATCAAGTTCTCACATTGGTGATCAGAGAAAAATTCCCTCAGGTTTGAGAGGCAGAGGGAGAAGAATAACCATTTTGAAATACATCAGAACATTTTATTCATCAGAGCAGTTTCTTTTCTTAACAAAGCTACCCCTGAAGATAAAGTATTTTACAACGCAAAATCTACACATGAAAATTTATTACAGCTTTATTCATAATTGCCAAGATTTGGAAGCAACCAAAATGTCTTTCCATAGGTGAATGGATGAATAAATGAAATATTATTCAGTGCTAAAAACAAATGAACTATTATGCTATTTAAAGACATGCAGGGACCTTAAATGCCTAATGCTAAGTGAAAGAAGCCATACAACATACGATTACAACTATATGACATTCTAGAAAAGGGAAAACTATGAAGATAGTAAAAAAATCAACGACTGTCAGAGGTGGGGGGCAGAAAGGAAAGATGGAGCACAGAAAACCTTTTGGGCACTGAAACTAATCTGTAGGCTACCATAATGATGCATACATGTACCATTATATATTTGTCAAAACCCATAGAATGTGCAAGACTCAGAATAAACCTTATTGTAATATAGACTTGGTGTGACAATGATACATCAATATAGGCTCATTGTTTGTAATAAATACGGCATTCTGGTGTGTTACGTTGACTGTACAGGAGACTGTTTGTGTAGAGAATTCTCTATTTTCTACACTTACTTTTGTTGTAAACCTACACTGTTCTAAACAGGAACTCTATTGTTAATGAAATTATATTAATAAAAATACACATTTATATTATACATATTTATCTTACAGTCCTACAGTTAAAACCCAACAAATTATTTGTTTAACTCAATATTCCCAAGTGTATTTTACTGCTAGACTCATTTTTATATAACTCTCCTTAATATTCATTGGGACTAGGTTTCCATATGTTTATTGTGAAATATTGGGTTTGAATATAATAGTAGTAAATATATGGAAATCTTCTACTGTATATTTTGCTCCCTATATATCGTAAATGTCACATTTTTGTGTGATTAGACAGTGGATATAAAACACTTTTTAAACATATACAAAAGTAAGAAATTGACATACATAAAGTAACAGCAATAAATCAAAAGTATAATGCACTCCTATTTCCTGACTCACAGTGGCAAGTCAATTTTCCTGTAAAAAGAAGCATCTATAGTTCTCCCATGGAGCTAAACATTTGATTGTGCTTTTCTCTAATCCAGCGCAACACAAAAACACACACACACACACACACAGACTACAATTACCATATTGAATATGAGGGGTGGGGCAGCTGATCTTGATCTCAGATCTTTGGCAGAACCCTATTGTGCTTCTCTGGTGGACCTGCCTGATTTTATAGAAACTTGCTTCCTCTCTGTAACTGTGGGCTGACATATGCCTACTTTTTTTACTTGACCTTCTGCCACTCACTTTCAACTTGGTTTGAATCCTTGGTGCTTAAATTGCTCTGTTTGGTCTTTGTTTTGTATTTCTTCCCACTCTATTTGGAAAGCTTGCAGATGACCTTGACTGTGCACTTGGATTTTATGCCCTGTTTGCTACTTTCCTGTTGCCACGAAATCATTAGACTGGAAGCACGTCATCTCTCTCTGGAGTTACAATATCTGGGCTTTCTAACTTCCTGGGTTTGGGTCTATGCCTGCCAGACGTTCACTGTCTTCAAGGTCCTTCCAGCTGGACTCCTGATCTTGGCTTTCACTGGTTGCCCCAGCTGGCTCTGTGACAGTTTCCAATACTTAGCAGACTGAGAGAAGGCCTCCCTTTCCTGTCACAGTGTTTGGTAAGTCAAATATAAAACTTCCTGCGAACTCACAGAGCCTATCTTCGGTGCAATACAGTCCTATTTTCAAATGGCACTTTCTAGAAAAAGTGAGGTCTTCCCTCAACATCTGTTTAAAAGACAAATTTGTCCTCCTCATCACACTTGCTATTCCCTTTCCTCGCTTTATTTTTTTTCTCCATAACATATATAACCTTCTATCATACTATATACTGTATACTTATTTATTTTCATATTGTCTGTCCCCTACACTGGGGCATAAACTCCATGAATGCAGGGCTTTTTCTTACGAATTTATCATAAATATATGTTATGTAAATGGGTAAAAAAATGAATATGAGTGAACACTGATGGGGCAATTTGGGGGTAAGAATGCTTTAATCAACAATTTCCATCATGGAAAGGCACAAAATTTTTACCCAACACTCGCCCATTGTGATACTCCTTTTATACTTAGAACGGAATTTGCACTCTGGGCATTCATGTCTGCTGTAATCTTATTGAGAATTTTCTAACAGGGAAATCAAAGTCTAGTTAACCTTACTGACATAATCTTAAAACAAAACTGAATGTTTTTTTTTTTTTAATGTGCAGATCTCAATGAAGTTATATAAGAAGAAAATTACATTACTCAGTGATTCCAAACCCTAAATCCCTTGAAAAGGGCAATTTTTCATCATTCTTTTATTTTTATGCCCTTTGTAACTATATGTTTTATTCTCAGTGAAAATTTCAAGTTTGGAATCTCCCAGTTGAGAAGAGTGGTCATTTCTGCTCCCATTAGATGACATCTGGATTGTTTCTACTTTTTGGCTATTACAAATAAAGCCACTATGAACATTCATGTCCAGGCATTTGTGTAAACATAAGTATTCAATTCCTTGGGATAAATGTTTCTCTGCAATGTTACCAACATTTGGTTTGTCACTACTTTTTATTTTAGTCTTTGTAGTAGGTGTGTAAAGATATATCTCATTGTGGCTTTAATTAGCATTTGCCAAATGGATAATGAAGTTGAACATCATTTCCTGTGTTATTTGCCATCTCTCTATGCTCCATAGTGAAATGAAAATTTTATGAGGTTTGAAAATACTTTATCCCAGTCAGTAACTTGTCTTATCATGCTCTTAACAGGGTTTCTTGCAAAGCAAAAATTATTAATTCTGACAAAGCCCAATTTATCAAAATTCCCTTTTATGCATTATGTTTTTTGTATAATGTATAAGAATTCTTCACCTAGCTTCATATCTTGAAATTTTTCTCATATTTTCTCTAAAACATTTATGGTTTTGTGTTTTATTTTTAAGTCTATGGTCCATTTTGCATTAATTTTTATGTAATATGTGAGATTTAGTTCAAGGTCATTTTTTGTTTTTGTTTTTGGTCTGTAGATATCTAATTGAAACAGTACCATTTGCTAAAAAGGCTCCTTTCCTTCCACTGAATTGCTTTTGCATCTCTGTCAAATATCAGTTGAAAATATTTGTGTGGGCCTATTTCTGGGTTATATGTTCTCTACCCTTAATCTCTGTGTCTGTCCTTCTACCAGTAAGAAATAAAATTGATTAATCTAGTTATATAGTCCAGATTTAGTGTCAGATAGAGTGATTCCTCCTACCTTATTCTTCTTTTTCAAGATTGTTTTTCATATCCTAGGACTTACGCATTTCTATGTACATATTGGAAGAAGCTTGTCTTTGTCTACAAGAATATTTGCTCAGATGTTAATAGAAATTATATTCACCCTTTATATCAATTTGAGCAGAATTGATATCTTTAGTATATTTAGTCTTCCAATACATGAACACAGTATATCTATTTATTTAGATCTTGATTTCCATCATTAGTAATTTATATTTATCAACATACAGATCTTGTACATATTTTGTTAACTTTATTTCTATGTCTTTTTCTTAGTAGCAACCTTAAGTGATGCTGTGTTTTTAATATTGACTTCCACATGTTCATTGTTAGCATATGCAATTTTGATTCTTTTGCATTGATCTTGTATTTGTCAACTTGTTGAATTCACTTATTATTTTTTGTAGATTTGGTGTAGATCCCTGGGATTTTCTATGTACACATCATGTCGTCTGCAAATAGGGAAAATTTTGTTTCTTTCTTTTTAATCCTTAGGAGTTTTTGTTTCTTTTTCTTGCTTTAGTGCATTGTTAGAACTTCTAGTATCATATTAAGTAGAATGGTGAGAATAGTCTTCATTGCCTTATTGCTGACCTTTGGGAAATTAATTTTTTCACCATTAATCTGATGTTAACTGTAAGGTTTTTATAGATGGATTATGTCAAGTTGAGGTAGTTCTTCTGTTCTTCAATTTGCTGAGAGTTTAGTTTCTCATGAAATGAAAATGTTAAATTTTTTTAAATGTCTTTTCTGTATCAATTGATATGATTATATTATATTTTTCTTCTTCATCTTGATATGGTGAATTGCATTATTTATATCATCTTGGTTGAGACTTAGTAGTTTGTGTCATTTTAGGAAGTTGTCAAATTTGTAAGTGTGTACTTATTCATACTGTTCCCTTACAATTCTTTTAATGGTTGTGAAATCTGTTTCATTCCTCATATTGGTGATTTGTGTCATCTCTCTTTTTATCTTAACAGTCTGGATAGAGGTATACAATTTTTATTGACTTTTTCAAGGTTCTACCAAATTTTTTAAAAGATTTTATTTATTTATTTGACAGAGAGACAGCAAGAGAGGGAATACAAGCAGGGGAAGTGGGAGAGGGAGAAGCAGGCTTCCGGCTGAGCAGGGAGCCCAATGCAGGGCTAAATCCAAGGACCCTGGGATCATGACCTGAGCTGAAGGCAGATGCTTAATGGCTAAGCCGCCCAGGCGCCCCTCTACCAATTTTTATTTACTATTTTTCTGTTTTCAATTTCATTGATTTCTGCTTTTATTTATATTATTATTATCCTTCCTTCTGCTTACTTTGGGTTCATTTTGTTCTTGTTTTCCTAATTTTGTGTCATAGGAATTTAAATTATCAATTAGAAACTTTTTTTTTTAATATAAACACTCAGTGCCATAAATTTTCCTCTTAGTACTGCTTTAGTTGCATCCACAAATTTTGATAAAAAATATTTTTATTTCATTTCATATATATATATATCATAATGGGACTTATTCTTTGATTTAGAGTTATTTAGAAGCATGTCGTTTAAATCCTAGGTGTTTAGAATTTTTGTGTTATTTATTTATACTGTTTTCTTATATTTTCTTGTTTTCTTTCTATTATTGATTTCGAGTCTGGTTCCATTTTAGTCAGAGAACACAGTTTGTATGTCATTTTTTATAAATGTGTTGATATATATATATATATAATGAACTGTGATATGGTCTACCATGGTGAATCTGCAAAGAATATGTATTCTGCTTTGGGGGGGGTGAAGAGTTATATAAATGTTAATTCAATTATTTCAGTTGATGGTTTTATTCAGTCATTCTATATCTTTGCTAATTTTATTTCTAGTAATATAATTAAATATGGGGTACTGAGGTCCCCAGTATTATTGTTGATTTGTCTATTTTCCCTTTCACTTATATCACATTTTTTTATTATTATTCATGTGTTTTGAAGCTCTGTTATGTACATACACATTTAGGGTCACTGTGGTATTTTGCTGAACTGAGCCTATTATCATTATTTAATATTCCTCCTTGTCCTTGCTATGTAGTCTACTTTAAATGATATTAATAAAACCATTCGTGTTTATTTTTTGATTGATGTTAAATGATATACATTTTTCTATCTTTTTGCATTAGCTGTGTCTTTGTGTTAATTGAGTTTCTTGTAATCAGCATATAGTTGGGTTTTTATAAAAAATCCATTTTGTACATTTCTGTTTTATAGGTGTTGTATTTAAATAATTTACATTCAAAATTCTCATTGATATGTTAGAGCTTATATCTGGCATTTTTATTATTTATTGTCTGTTTCCTCTGTTTCTCATCCCACTGTTTCTCTTTTCTTGTCTTCATATGGGTTACCTCAATATCCTTTTTTTTTTTTTTTTAGAATTCTATATTGCTGGGGGGGGTGGAGCAAGATGGCGGAGGAGTAGGAGACTTGGATTTCGTCTCCTCTCAGGAATTCAGCTGGATAGGGATCAAACCATTCTGAACACCTACAAACTCAACAGGAGATCGAAGAAAAGAATAGCAACAACTCTCTGAACAGAAAAGCGACCACTTTCTGGAAGGTAGGACGTGCGGAAAAGTGAATCCGAGGCGTTATCCGGGAGGATAGACGGCGGGGGAGGGGCCTCTGTCGGCCGCTCCTGGCAAGTGATAGAGCCACGGAGCACAAAACCGGAACTTTTAGGAGTCTGCTCCGCTGAGGGACGTCACTCTGGTGGCGAAGTGGGGGGTGGAACCCTCGCGGGACAGTGTGGTCTCAGGACCCTCGGGGTCACAAAAAGACCGGGGGTGCCTGAGTGCGGCAGAGCTCCCAGGTATCAGAGCAGGGAAGCTGGCTGCAGAGACGGAGCCCAGGCGCGGGCTCTCAGCTCGGGGTTGCTATAAACCGTGATCCACGGCACAGTCGGGCCACTGTTCCCCCAGCAGGGACCCAACAAGCGGCAGATCCGGGGAGACTCACCTTCTTCCCCTGGGAGGAGAGGTGCGGGAGCACACCGCGGGGATCTGCTGGGTTTGGAGACTCCACCCGGGGTCGGGTGCCAGATAGAAAGGCGCGGTCACAGGCTGGGTGAACGCGGAGTGTGGCCGGAGACCGGGGAGACGGGAGTGACTGACTGCTTTTCTCTGGGGGCTCGCTGAGGAGTGGGACCCCGAGTTCTCAGGTCCTCCGGGGCGGAGACTGGGAGGCCGCCATTTTCACTCTCCGCCTCCAAAGCTGTACGGAAAGCTTGCAGGGAACAAAAGCTCCGGAGAGCAAACCCGAGCAGATTACTTAGCCAGGACCGGCAAGGGCGGGGCAATTCTGCCTCCGGCAAAGACATTTGGGAACCACGGCAACAGGCCCCACCCCCAGAAGATCACCGAGAACAGCCAGCCAAGACCAAGTTTACCGATCAATGAGAACGGCAGAACTCCAGCGCTAGGGGAATACTGCACATAGAATTCATGGCTTTTTTACCATGATTCTTTAGTCTTTCAAAGTTAATTATTTTTTTTAACTGTCTTTTTTTCTTTTTTCTTTTTTTCTTTTTTTTTGAATTTTTCTTTTTCCCTTTTTCAACCAACATTTTATCAATCCCTTTTTAAAAAAAAAAAAAACATTTTTATTTTTCATTTTTAAAGTCATATTCTATCCCTTCATAGTAGTTACCCGTATTTTTGGCATATATATATAAGTTGTTCTCTCTTTAAAATCTTGAGATAGTTTCTTCTAACTGATCAAAATATACTCTAAATCTCTAGTGTATGGTTTTTTTCTACTCCCCTGCCTGATCACATTCTCTCCCTTTTTTCTTTCTTTTATTTTATTTTATTTTTTTTAATCCTCTTCTTTCTTTTTTCAAACAACTTATCAAATCCTTTTTTAAAATTTTTTATAATTTCCATCTTTACAGTCATATTCCATCCCTTCATCATATCAACCCTTATCTTTGTACATATATAAGTTTTTCTTTCTTTAAAATTTTGGGAGGGACTTTCTTTTAACAGACCAAAATACACCCAAAATCTAGTGTGTGGCACTGATCTATAAACCAGCCTGATCATATTTGATCACATTCTGTTTTTGTTTTGTTTTGTTTTGTTCTGCTTTTGTTTGTTTTTATCTTTATCTTTATCTTTTTCTTTTTTCTTTTTTTTTTCTTTTTCTTTTTTCTCTCTTTCCCTTTCTTTTCCCACTGCTTCAGGTCTTTTCTGATTTGTTTAGAGTATATTTTCTGGGGA